>NC_069502.1:379971827-380231827 GCF_027579735.1 Bombina bombina | reverse complement strand
TTTCTCCAACATTGGTGTGTCCGGTCCACGGCGTCATCCTTACTTGTGGGAACCAATACCAAAGCTTTAGGACACGGATGAAGGGAGGGAGCAAATCAGGTCACCTAAACGGAAGGCACCACAGCTTGCAAAACCTTTCTCCCAAAAATAGCCTCCGAAGAAGCAAAAGTATCAAATTTGTAAAATTTGGCAAAAGTGTGCAGTGAAGACCAAGTCGCTGCCTTACATATCTGGTCAACAGAAGCCTCGTTCTTGAAGGCCCATGTGGAAGCCACAGCCCTAGTGGAGTGAGCTGTGATTCTTTCAGGAGGCTGCCGTCCGGCAGTCTCATAAGCCAAACGGATAATGCTTTTAAGCCAAAAGGAAAGAGAGGTAGAAGTCGCTTTTTGACCTCTCCTTTTACCAGAATAAACAACAAACAAGGATGATGTTTGTCTGAAATCTTTAGTAGCCTCTAAATAGAATTTTAGAGCACGGACAACGTCCAAATTGTGTAACAAACGCTCCTTCTTTGAAACTGGATTCGGACACAAAGAAGGTACAACTATCTCCTGGTTAATATTTTTGTTAGAAACAACTTTAGGAAGAAAACCAGGCTTAGTACGCAAAACCACCTTATCTGCATGGAACACCAGATAAGGAGGAGAACACTGCAGAGCAGATAACTCTGAAACTCTTCTAGCAGAAGAGATTGCAACCAAAAACAAAACTTTCCAAGATAGTAACTTAATATCTACGGAATGTAAGGGTTCAAACGGAACCCCTTGAAGAACTGAAAGAACTAGATTTAAACTCCAGGGAGGAGTCAAAGGTCTGTAAACAGGCTTGATCCTAACCAGAGCCTGAACAAATGCTTGAACATCTGGCATAGCTGCCAGTCGTTTGTGTAGTAAGACAGATAAAGCAGAAATCTGTCCCTTTAGAGAACTTGCAGATAATCCTTTCTCCAAACCTTCTTGTAGAAAGGATAGAATCTTAGGAATTTTTATCTTGTTCCATGGCAATCCTTTGGATTCACACCAACAGATATATTTTTTCCATATTTTATGGTAAATTTTTCTAGTTACAGGCTTTCTAGCCTGAATCAGAGTATCTATTACAGAATCTGAAAACCCACGCTTTGATAAAATCAAGCGTTCAATCTCCAAGCCGTCAGTTGGAGGGAAACCAGATTCGGATGTTCGAATGGACCCTGAACAAGAAGGTCCTGTCTCAAAGGTAGCTTCCATGGTGGAGCCGATGACATATTCACCAGGTCTGCATACCAAGTCCTGCGTGGCCACGCAGGAGCTATCAAGATCACCGAGGCCCTCTCCTGATTGATACTGGCTACCAGCCTGGGAATGAGAGGAAACGGTGGGAATACATAAGCTAGGTTGAAGGTCCAAGGTGCTACTAGTGCATCTACTAGAGTCGCCTTGGGATCCCTGGATCTGGACCCGTAGCAAGGAACCTTGAAAAAGTTCTGACGAGACGCCATCAGATCCATGTCTGGAATGCCCCATAATTGAGTTATTTGGGCAAAGATTTCCGGATGGAGTTCCCACTCCCCCGGATGGAATGTCTGACGACTCAGAAAATCCGCTTCCCAATTTTCCACTCCTGGGATGTGGATCGCAGACAAGTGGCAAGAGTGATCCTCCGCCCATTGAATTATCTTGGTCACTACTTTCATCGCCAGGGAACTCTTTGTTCCCCCCTGATGATTGATATATGCAACAGTCGTCATGTTGTCTGATTGAAACCTTATGAACTTGGCCTTTGCTAGTTGAGGCCAAGCTTTGAGAGCATTGAATATCGCTCTCAGTTCCAGAATGTTTATCGGGAGAAGAGACTCTTCCCGAGACCATAAACCCTGAGCTTTCAGGGATTCCCAGACCGCGCCCCAGCCCACTAGACTGGCGTCGGTCGTGACAATGACCCACTCTGGTCTGCGGAAGCTCATTCCCTGTGACAGATTGTCCAGGGTCAGCCACCAACGGAGTGAATCTCTGGTCTTTTGATCTACTTGAATCATCGGAGACAAGTCTGTATAATCCCCATTCCACTGTTTGAGCATGCACAGTTGTAATGGTCTTAGATGAATTCGTGCAAAAGGAACTATGTCCATTGTTGCAACCATCAAACCTATTACCTCCATGCACTGCGCTATGGAAGGACGAGGAACAGAGTGAAGTACTTGACAAGAGCTTAGAAGTTTTGATTTTCTGACCTCTGTCAGAAAAATCCTCATTTCTAAGGAATCTATTATTGTTCCCAAGAAGGGAACTCTTGTTGACGGGGACAGAGAACTTTTTTCTTTGTTCACCTTCCATCCGTGAGATCTGAGAAAGGCTAGGACGATGTCCGTATGAGCCTTTGCTTTTGACAGGGACGACGCTTAAATTAGGATGTCGTCCAAGTAAGGTACTACTGCAATGCCCCTTGGTCTTAGAACCGCTAGAAGGGACCCTAGTACCTTTGTGAAAATTCTCGGATCCGAATGGAAGTGCCACAAACTGGTAATGCTTGTCCAGAAAAGCGAACCTTAGGAACTGATGATGTTCCTTGTGGATAGGAATATGTAGGTACGCATCCTTTAAATCCACGGTGGTCATAAATTGACTTTCCTGGATGGTGGGAAGGATCGTTCGAATGGTTTCCATTTTGAACGATGGAACCCTGAGAAATTTGTTTAGGATCTTCAGATCCAAAATTGGTCTGAATGTTCCCTCTTTTTTGGGAACTACGAACAGATTTGAGTAAAATCCCATTCCTTGTTCTTTTATTGGAACTGGATGTATCACTCCCATCTTTAACAGGTCTTCTACGCAATGTAAGAATCCCTGTCTCTTTATTTGGTTTGAGGATAATTGAGACCTGTGGAACCTTCCCCTTGGGGGTAGTTCCTTGAATTCCAGAAGATAACCTTGAGAAACTATTTCTAGCGCCCAAGGATCCTGAACATCTCTTGCCCAATCCTGAGCAAAGAGAGAGAGTCTGCCCCCTACTAGATCCGGTTCCGGATCGGGGGCTATACCTTCATGCTGTTTTGGTAGCAGTGGTAGGCTTCTTGGCCTGCTTACCCTTGTTCCAGCCTTGCATTGGTTTCCAGGCTGGTTTGGGTTGTGAAGTATTACCCTCTTGCTTAGAGGATGCAGAATTAGAGGCTGGTCCGTTTCTGTGAAAGGGACGAAAATTAGGCTTATTTTTAGCCTTAAACGACCTATCCTGTGGGAGGGCGTGGCCCTTTCCTCCAGTGATGTCTGAAATAATCTCTTTCAAATCTGGTCCAAATAATGTTTTACCTTTGAAAGGAATGTTAAGCAATTTTGTCTTGGATGACACATCCGCTGACCAAGACTTTAGCCAAAGCGCTCTGCGCGCCACTATAGCAAACCCTGAATTTTTCGCGGCTAATCTAGCTAATTGCAAAGCGGCATCTAAAACAAAAGAGTTAACCAATTTAAGTGCTTGAACTCTGTCCATAACCTCCTCATACAAAGATTCTCTACTGAGCGACTTTTCTAGTTCCTCGAACCAGAAGCACGCTGCCGTAGTGACAGGAACAATGCATGAAATTGGTTGTAGAAGGAACCCTTGCTGTACAAAAATCTTTTTAAGCAAACCCTCTAATTTTTTATCCATAGGATCTTTAAAAGCACAACTGTCTTCGATAGGAATAGTAGTGCGTTTGTTTAGAGTAGAAACCGCCCCCTCGACCTTGGGGACTGTCTGCCATAAATCCTTTCTGGGGTCGACTATAGGAAATAATTTCTTAAATATAGGGGGGGGAACAAAAGGTATGCCGGGCCTTTCCCACTCTTTATTTACTATGTCCGCCACCCGCTTGGGTATAGGAAAAGCGTCGGGGGGCACCAGAACCTCTAGGAACTTGTCCATCTTACATAATTTCTCTGGAATGACCAAATTGTCACAATCATCCAGAGTAGATAACACCTCCTTAAGCAGTGCGCGGAGATGTTTTAATTTAAATTTAAATGTCACAACATCAGTTTCAGCTTGATGAGAAATTTTTTCTGAATCTGAGATTTCTCCATCAGACAAAACCTCCCTCATGGCCCCTTGAGATTGGTGTGAGGGTATGTCAGAACAAATATCATCAGCGCCCTCCTGCTCTTCAGTGTTTAAAACAGAGCAATCGCGCTTTCTCTGATAAGTAGGCATTTTGGATAAAGGATTTGCTATGGAGTTATCCATTACAGCTGTTAATTGTTGCATGGTAATAAGTATTGGTGCACTAGATGTACTACGGGCCTCCTGTGTGGGCAAAACTGGTGTAGACACATTAGGGGATGATGTAGTATCATGTTTACTCCCCTCATTTGAGGAATCATCTTGGGCAATATCATCATCTGTGGCATTACTGTCCTTACTTTGTTTGGACACTATGGCACACTTATCACATAAATTTAAATGGGGAGACACATTGGCTTTCATACATATAGAACATAGCTTATCTGATGGTACAGACATGTTAAACAGGCTTAAACTTGTCAATCAAGCACAAAAAAACGTTTTAAAATAAAACCGTTACTGTTTCTTTAAATTTCAAACTGAAAACACTTTATTACTGAATATGTGAAAAAGTATGAAGGAATTGTTCAAAAATTACCAAAATTTCACCACAGTGTCTTAAAGCATTAAAAGTATTGCACACCAAATTTCAGAGCTTTAACCCTTAAAATAACGGAACCGGAGCCGTTTTTACATTTAACCCCTATACAGTCCCAGCTATATGCTTTGCTGAGACCCAACCAAGCCCAGAGGGGAATACGATACCAAATGACGCCTTCTATAAGCTTTTTCAGTGATTCTTAGCTCCTCACACATGCATCTGCATGCCTTGCTCTCCAAAAACAACTGCGCATTAATGGCGCGAAAATGAGGCTCTGTCTATAACTAGAAAAGGCCCCCATCTGAAAAAGGTGTCCAACACAGTGCCTGCCGTTTTTCTAAACGTTCCCCAAGATTATAATAACAATTATTAGTTAGAATCTGCATAATATGCCTAGTAAAGCAATCGTTTTAGCCCAGAAAAATGTCTACCAGTTTTTAAGCCCTTTTTGAAGCCCTTTATTCTTTTATGTTTAACTAAGAAAATGGCTTACCGGTCCCCATGAGGGGAAATGACAGCCTTCCAGCATTACATGGTCTTGTTAGAAATATGGCTAGTCATACCTTAAGCAGAAAGGTCTGCTGTTTCCCCCAACTGAAGTTACTTCATCTCAACAGTCCTGTGTGGAAACAGCAATCGATTTTAGTTACTGTCTGCTAAAATCATCTTCCTCTTACAAACAGAAATCTTCATCCTTTTTCTGTTTCAGAGTAAATAGTACATACCAGTACTATTTTAAAATAACAAACACTTGATAGAAGAATAAAAACAACATTTAAACACCAAAAAACTCTTAACCATCTCCGTGGAGATGTTGCCTGTGCAACGGCAAAGAGAATGACTGGGGTGGGCGGAGCCTAGGAGGGATCATGTGACCAGCTTTGCTGGGACTCTTTGCCATTTCCTGTTGGGGAAGAGAATATCCCACAAGTAAGGATGACGCCGTGGACCGGACACACCAATGTTGGAGAAATTCATTTAAAAAGACTGTCAAGTGCTTTCTGTCAAATGCACAAACCACTTTACTCAAAATGTTGCTGTCAGGTGGCCATCAACTTGCTGAAGTTGAATAATTATAAAACTAAAGTGATTAAATGAAGGCAAATCATTGTTAGCTTTTGAAGCACATTGCTATCATATGATTAATTGATATCCATATGATTGCAAATGAGTAAAGAAGCATCTAACGCATGTTGCAGGTGAAACACGGCAACATATTAATCCCATGAGAGTAAGAGTTAATAGAAAGAAGATGGTCCAGTTCTTAAACACAGGTCATAATAAGAAAATTATGTCTTTCAACAGATTGTCATTAGCACTCCCTTTAGAGAGAACAGATTGTTCATCTTCATGAAGTCAGGATGTTATGATCACAGCTGTCCAGCAAGAAGGGACTTCAGCAAATCAGATAACAAATAACAGCGCACAAAGAATTGCTGACAATAAATTGAGTGTAAATCTGCTAAATTTATCATTGTTTTGACTTGCCCTGCAGAATTAAATGAAATAACATCATGAGAGGCAGCCTGTGTGCCCTCACGCTCCTGCTTGACTTACAGATGAAGCAGAAAATTGTAACATTTCAAAGGGGTGGGGCAAATAGCATAAAGCAATTTTCTTTCCACGCAGCAGTTTTAAAAATATCTCATCCTGTTGAACAAAATGTGTAATTTAATCGTTTATCAATGATGTCATGATGTGATGCATGTGTTATTTTCTGACTTTAATCAGACCATGTCATCTATTGTAGAGTGTTAATAATAAAACTCTGTGCTTGCTATAAATCTAACGTGACATTAGGCAACAAGCTTTCCTTCTGCAACAATTTAAATTTGACACACAGTCAAATGAAATTTTAACTGAGAGAAAATATTGATTGCTTTGCAGCAAGTGTAAATCCAATGTTTTATTGTGATATTGAGAAAATACACCACTATATATTTGTATTTATTTATTTGATCATTTCAATATCTGAGACTCACAGCATTGGATCAGATTGCCATTTTTTTTCCAATGTATTAGAGCCCTCTCTAAGAATCAATGGTTATGTACTTTTATGATGTCGAAAAGTGTAATTTTACTCATAAAAATCATTACTTAATTGTGTGTACTTGAAAGATAGAAGCCATAGAAAAAAGTGTTATTTTTAAATGGTTAGAACTCTATCTATTTAGAGATTACAGCCATCACTGAGGAACTACATCTTTTAATGTAAACATTATTATTTATTTATAAAGCATCAGCATTTTTCATCTCTCTGTTCAAGAAGTACAGGATTCAGATAAGACATATGTCGATACAGCTTTAAACAGATTAATACAAAATGAGTTGAGTGCTTTGTAACTTACGGTTTAGACACACTAATACAAATCACCTTATAAAACTGAAGGGCTTACGAAGGTCCTTATTGTGTACCAATACACATGAGGATAGTCTATGTTGTATTGAAATACACTATGGTAATGAATCTTTGGTATAGAATAATAAGATAAAGTAAAGAATACATATCTTATACATAATGATTGGGAGCACTATTTAAAAATCTATTTATATTTTAAAATATGCTTTTTTTTAACTAATTACAAAACCATTGTTTGTACTGGAATTACTCTAAATAGACTTGAATTATTTTACCAAGTCTTTATTTCATTATTGTCAATTAACCTACACTTTTAATAATGTAAAATAAGAAAGCTACAGCCATATGTCAGTTGAAATTATTACAAGCACACAGACCGAATTTACATAGTTGCAGATAATAATAATCAGAGGCCGTTAATGTTTCGTTTTTATCACGTAATGTATTTCAGCAGTTTATGTAGTACCTTTTCTCTTGTGTATTGCATCCTAAATATCAATTGTAGTTTACATTTATCTGCTCCCTTTGAAATAAGTGGAAAATAATAAACGACAATTTGCACCACATTGGGCAAAACTTGTGTCTTTTAAAAAGATGCCAATAGGGCACAAAGATATTTTTTACAAATATTGATAAACCAGATTTATCTGGTGTTTATTTTCAAATCAATCACATCTGAGGCCCCAATATTAAATTGTCCCATGGTAAAAGTCCTTACAGCAAAAATTAACCATAAGGGCCGTATTAACAAGGGCTGAATGGCCCTAAATGTAACCACTGCTCCTTAACTCATACGCCTCCTCTGATTGACACCCCCCTGCTAGCAGCCAATTGGCCGTGAATCGGAAGGGGGCGGCATTGCACAAGCAGTTCACCAGAACTGCTTGTGCAATGATAAATGCCGACAGCGCTTTGTTAAATCGGCCCCATAGTCTGCTTTTCTTTGTAATAATGCAAATGACAACTGGAAAACACAATGGCACAGTAAATCCAAATTCACCTTCAGTTACATCACACACTAGGAATACTACTTTCAAAGGTTGCTCATTCAAAAAGTGCAGTTCACTCAGTCTGGGGGAAAGTAGCAACTCCCCAGCTAGCTAACCAAACAGCAACTGTAGAGTCTCCTATTCTTCCAAATCTTCACTTGAGACCACCACCATGTATAATTGATAAAGAGTATTCATTCACAGGAAAATATTTCACAGATAACACAATTAAAGATTTGTAAAAAATACTAATTGGGATTTTTTTTATTAATAATATATTTAACATGCACTGTAAAATTTTCTCGTTAATGTGTTTACAAGAACTTATTATATAAGCTAGAAAGTTTAAAATGTATGGGAATTTGCAACTTTAGGTATAATTTTGTATATGAAATAACTGTTATTGCTAATAAAAGCCACAACCCAATGAAATGGGTTGAGCTAGAAGGGAAAGCAGAACTCATTGGGCGATATGTACTAAATGGCGGGCGGACAGCTTCTTAACTCACAAAGCTGTCCGTCCACCTTCGCTACACACGGGCAGCAGATCTGTTGATTCGCTTGCCCGTATGTATCATTACACACTCATCGGAGTGTGTAATTCCCGCCCCTTCAATCGCGCGACCAATCACGTGACTGAAGGGGCTGTCAATCACCGAGAGCGAGCGTGCTCTCTGTGATTTTGCTTCGCCACCTAAGAGGTGGCGTAGAGTATAGGAAGCAGCGGTCTAATGACTGCTGCTTCTTACATTGCGGGAAGCAGGCTCGCATATGCGAACCTGCCCCACAAAGGCTCCGGAGCAGCTTTCGCTGCTTCGTACATGGAGCCCTTTATCTTTTCTGTCTAATTATTTACACAAGTCCTCCTTTTCTTCTTTTTTAATGTTTCCTTTAAGACCAATACTTAGGGCTTGTTCCTCAAAAACTCACTGGCATGGAGAGAAATATCACCAAATCTTTAGGGGCTTTTTTTTAGAGGATTATTTTGCAAAAGTAGGAGTCTCTCCTTCACATCCAGAACTCGCAAAGAGAGATATACAATTATAAAGACTAAAATCACCTTTTTAAAAGTCTTTATGGAAGCTCACAGTTCTGACAAGATGTATTAGATCATCTTGCCAGAGCTGAGAGGTTTAGATTATCGGACCATATGAGAGCAATGGAAAATTAACATTTTAGTACCTTTCTGTCACAGACACCACCTGGGAGCATTATTTTATCCAAATCTTCTTGTTTACATGTTTTTTGAGTAAACAGAGAATAAGTTTAGAAGTGTTTACTATAGGTGGGAAACAATAGTCAAAATCAGATATTTCAAATGAGAAAATAAAGGTAAAGAAGCTATTTGTAAAAAAATATAATACACTAAACGTAAAACGGATCATTGGGAATGCATTAATAGGGAAAAAAATATTAGTATACACTTTCACGTTAATGATAAGGGAGTGGATTACTTGATATGTATGATGCTGCATTTAGACCCCCATGCAAAGCTGGTAATTAATTAACTTGAGAGGGGATTTATTTAAGTTTAATTTTATCAGATATGTTGTATCTATGCAATGTACATTTGATTGTAGGATGCTCCCTTTTAAACTTATATTTTATTAGGTTGGAGAATAATGCAATTTTAAACTGTCGGATGAAAAAATGCTAAGAACTGCTTTGCAGTGTTGTGAAGTATTTCAGGATACATTTTAAATATATTTTAGTAACCGACCTGTCATTTATTTGTGGAGTATTTGCCTGTGAAGGAATACTCTTTATCTTTAATTTATGGTGGTGGTCTCTAGCAAAGATCAGGTCAAGACTGGGAATAAGAAGCAGTCCTGAAAAAAATTGAAAACCAGCGATATTTTCTAAAAAGTCTGTAGAATATACATACCCCATTTTTTCAAGGTGATTACTGGGATACTCCTTCATCCTATATTTATTTCCAAACTTAAATTATATTATTTATAATAAAAAGAAATGGCAGGTTTTTGTTATATAGGCATCATAAAACCTAATTAAAACCTAATTTAATCCATAATTATCCATAGTGTGATCTTGAGAAAACACTCAAAACAATGTTTCACAGTGACTAGACAATAGAAATCATTAAAAGGAGTGCTGCTAAAATGGTACATAATAAGAAATTATACTTACAATGGAATACTTTGTGACTTAATATGAGAAGAAAAAAGAGTGGTTATACATCTGCATCACCTCACCAGGAGCACCACACCCTTAAAATGTAGCTGGCCAACTCCAGTAACTGCAACCCACCAAGAAATCTCCTGGTGTCCCCATAGGCCAATCCAGCCTTGACTTAGATTAAGAAGAATAGGAGATTGTAAACTGCCAATTGGTCAGATAGCTGGGGACCTTCTAATACTGTATCTCCCAAACTGTGTGAATTGCACTTTTTGAGTGTGTAACCGTTATGAGTATTACGCCTATTATGTGATGTAACTGATGGTGAATTTAGTCATATTGTTTTGATTAGATTGATTGATCCCTTTGTACAGTGTAAATGTAAACATCCTAATAAGTGTTAAACGATCTGAATGCCATTTGTGTATATAAATTATGTGTCACGCTCGGCCGCCGGGAAGCTCCGGCGGTCCTCCTTGCGTGTTTGATTGACAGGTTGTTCTGAGCCATCGGCTTTTTATTCCGGGCTTACTGTTCCTTCGGTGCCCGTTTGTATGTTCATCTTTGTGGCTCCTGTGAGTACTACGCTGTGTTAACCCTCAATCTGCCTGATAACCTGTTGCCAAACTCTGCAAGTACTGACTACGCTGTGTTAACTCTCAAACTGCCTGATAACCTGTTGCCAAACTCTGCAAGTACTGACTACGCTGTGTTAACTCTCAAACTGCCTGATAACCTGTTGCCAAACTCTGCAAGTACTGACTACTCTGTGTTAACTCTCAAACTGCCTGATAACCTGTTGCCAAACTCTGCAAGCACTAACTACTCTGTGTTAACACTCAATCTGCCTGATAACCTGTTGCCAAACTCTGCAAGTACTGACTACTCTGTGTTAACTCTCAAACTGCCTGATAACCTGTTGCCAAACTCTGCAAGTACTGACTACTCTGTGTTAACTCTCAAACTGCCTGATAACCTGTTGCCAAACTCTGCAAGTACTGACTACGCTGTGTTAACTCTCAAACTGCCTGATAACCTGTTGCCAAACTCTGCATGTACTGACTTCGCTGTGTTAACTCTCAAACTGCCTGATAACCTGTTGCCAAACTCTGCAAGTACTGACTACTCTGTGTTAACTCTCAAACTGCCTGATAACCTGTTGCCAAACTCTGCAAGTACTGACTACGCTGTGTTAACTCTCAAACTGCCTGATAACCTGTTGCCAAACTCTGCAAGTACTGACTACGCTGTGTTAACTCTCAAACTGCCTGATAACCTGTTGCCAAACTCTGCAAGTACTGACTACGCTGTGTTAACTCTCAAACTGCCTGATAACCTGTTGCCAAACTCTGCAAGTACTGACTACTCTGTGTTAACACTCAAACTGCCTGATAACCTGTTGCCAAACTCTGCAAGTACTGACTACTCTGTGTTAACTCTCAAACTGCCTGATAAACCTGTTGCCAAACTCTGCATTACTGACTTTGCTGTGTTTAACCCTCGAATTGCTTGATTTCAAGTTACCTACTCCTGCATTTTTAACTGATTCTTGTTTAACCCTCCTTCTATCTGAGTATAAGTATCTCTATTTGGGGAGATTTCCATCTAAAATTGCAGTGCAGGAAATACTTTTCTATAAGAAGAAAGTGTTCTCAACTAATATCACCTAAAATAATGTAATTTTAATAGTCTCCTACTGTAAATCATGAAATTGATAAGCTACAAGGTATAAATGTTGCAAAATATTCCAAACCTCAGCGCATTTGGGACACTGAACCCAAATTCTTTCTTTCGTGATTCAGATAGAGCATGCAATTTTAAACAACTTTCTATTTTACTCCTATTATCAATTTTTCTTCGTTCTCTTGCTTTCTTTATTTGAAAAAGAAGGCATCTAAGCTATTTTTTTTTGGTTCAGAACCATGGAAAGCTCTGTTTATTAGTAGGTGAATTTATCCACCAATCAGCAAGAACAACACAGTGTGTTCACCAAAAATGGGCCGGCATCTAAAACTTACTTTCTTGCATTTCAAATAAAGATACCAAGAGAATGAAAATAATTTGATAATAGGAGTAAATTAGAAAGTTGCTTAAAAATGCATGCTCTATCTGAATCATAATAGAAAAAAATGGGGTTCAGTGCCCCTTTAAGTTTATCTTTATGAATAATATTTCTACAACTGTAAGAAGAGGGTGACAATTTGTTTTGATATTGTAAACTTGAGATTATATTATGTTTTAAAAAATAAAACCTGTGCAAATGATCTCAGTCAACAACAAAAAAGATGGAACAGCAAATGGTTAAATCCTGATCATAATGATGTGATTGTAGATTAGAAATTAAATTTATAAAAGACAAAAGTACTATAAATTACAATCACAAAAATGCAAGTATTAAATAAAAATGATTATTTTTAAAACAGTTTTGCTAAACACCATTTCTAGATGCTGGGGCCATGATTTCCATTATCTCACATTTCCTACAGATCTCATCAGTGGTACGAGATATTAGATATATGGCTTTTAAATACATATGCATAAAATATTGACAAACTAAAAAAGTGATGGTTACACAACTTGTTTTACACTTATCACCTGTTTTTTTGCATGCTGGCTTGACCCACAGAACTGCACTCTGGATTATTATTCTGTTTTGCTCTTCTGCTGTTAAGTATGGTTTCTGTGTGCTTCTCTGATACTGAACTCTGTCCTGTTTGCTGACTTCACTTCTGATAATCCACTGTCTTCTGATTCCAACTGCTATCTTCTGAGATCTGAGTTAAGCTTGTACCTTGCACAAGTAATTGCCTGTGCAATGGTAAATACAGGCAGCAGACACTGCCTACTTGTCACTATGCTAAGGCAGACAGGTTCTTGACCAGGAACCTTAACTGTCTCGACTTTGATAAATGGCTCCCTAAGTGTATAAATACATGCTCAGACTTCAGTTATTTAAATAGTATGTTATACCAACACAAGTAATAAAAATACTTCCAAATTAACCAGACACTTTCAAAATATGTAATCAATGATTATTGTAAACTATGAGCTCCATTTATGATAAGGCGAGTGGACAATTTTTCTCAACTTGAGAAGTTGTCCACTGGCCTTTGTGGCATAAGTGCAGCAGATCCTGTTTCTCCACTGCTTGTATGTATCATTAAATGCTCAAGTGAGTGTGTAAAGCCCGCCCTTTTCAATCACTCTGAGAGTGTAAGAAGCAATGGCCTAATGACCACTGCTTTTTACATTGCGGGAACCTTTCCCTCAATGGCCTCAGAGCAGCTTATGTTACTTTGTACATGGAGCCCAGAAAGTTTTACTAAATTAGATAAACACTTGTAAACAACATAACAAACCCACAAAAAGTTGAAACAATTAAAGGATACCCTTCAGTACTAGAATGTGTTACTCTTGGTAGAGACTCAATGTACTTCAGTAGCTGCACTATCATTATGTGGTAAAATGGAGGTTAGAAGTTATACTTGATTTCATCAATTTTAGTAACCATTGTACACATTTGTATTCTTACCTTTGCAACATAACGATGAAGATGAAATGAGTGATTCTGTTCTTGGACATTTTTTGTTTTGTTAATGAAGAAAGCTTCTGATATGAAGTTTATAGCCTGAAACAGGAAATACATTTAACTTGACAGAATCCAAAATGAATTCATGAAAATATATTGCACTATTAATATATTAATACATTATCTTGATTTCAAACACATTTTACAATACTTTCAGTCAGATAGCTTTCTACTGAAACTATAGATATAAGCAACTATGATTCTTTTTTTAAAAAAGTATAATTTAAAAAACAATATTTTTTTTAGTATACAATTCATTATTGTTAACAAATTTGTTTTGATTTTACTTTTAATAAGTTATAACATTGTCCTAAATTCAGTTACTGAGTGTGACCTTAATTCATTAATGCATACATTGTTTTTGTTATTTGAAGTTGATAATTCTATTAATGCCTGTTTAGTCTGACATAAAAAAATGACAAACCATGGAGCACTCAGTCAGAACCTCTTACTTACTTCCTCCACTGCTTTGCTTCAGCATCTGCACTGTATCTGTAATGTAAACCACTGTGGTGCTGGAAATCAGCATGTCTGCCCACACATCAAAACATAACACTTACTCCTAAATCTACTTGAGGTTTAAAGTGGAGCACAGACTGGTTGCAGAGATTTGGGAATGAGTATTAGTTTTACATAACACTAATCCAAAGTCAAACCATGAAGCCCACATGTGAATCAAAAAATCTACATTTACCTAATATGAGTTTATTTAGATAGTTGTGAACTAACAAAAAAATTAAATATTTACAAAAATGTAATTCTTTTCAGAATATTTCAGTTTATATCTCCTTTAAACAATGTTAATAAATGACATAACTGTTTGGCATTTTAATTATTTAACATGACACTATTGACTGAACTGTGTACTGGTATTTTTGTGTTAAACAATACATTTCCAAGTATAATAATAATGTCTTGTTTTTATAGAAAATAAAACCACATTTATTTTTATTTATGGAAAAACAAAATTTGTGCTTACCTGATAAATGTCTTTCTTTCCGGGTATGGAGAGTCCACAACATCATTACAATTACTAGTAGGATATTCAACTCCTGGCCAGCAGGAGGAGGCAAAGAGCACCCCAGAAAAGCTGTTATGTGTAACTTCCCTTACCCATAACCTCCAGTCATTCAGCCGAAGGAAAATGGAAAATGAAGAAACACAAGGGTATAGAGGTGCCTGAGGGTTAATAAAAAAAATGCAGAATTATAATTTAAAAAGAGGGCAGGGTCATGTACTCTCCATGCCCAGAAAGAAAGAAATTTACCAGGTAAGCATGCATTTTGTTTTCTTTCCTATGGCATGGAGAGTCCACAACAGCATTCCAATTACTAGTGAGAACCAATACCCAAGCAAGAGGACACGGAATGAAAAGGGATGGAGAGCAAGGCAGGAGGACCTAAACAGAAGGCACCACCGCTTGAAGAACCTTTCTGCCAAAAGAGGCCTCAGCAGAGGCAAAAGTATAAAATTTTTAGAATTTGGAAAAAGTATGCAAAGAGGACCATGTTGCTGCCTTGCAAATTTGTTCCATAGAAGCTTCATTTTTAAAAGCCCAAGAAGAGGAGACAGCCCTAGTGGAATAAGCCATAATTCTCTCAGGAGGATGCTATCCAGCTGTCTCATAAGCAAAACGAATCATACTTTTTAACCAGAGGGAAAGAGTAGTAGAAGTGGCCTTCTGACCCTTACGCTTTCCAGAGAAAACAACAAACAGGGCAGAAGATTGCAGAAAATCTTTAGTAGCTTGTAGGTAAAATTTAAGAGCATGCAGAACATCCAGGTTATGCAAAAGACTTTCCTTATGAGAAGAAGGATTAAGACAAAAAGAAGGAACAACAATTTCCTGATTAATGTTTCGATCCGACACCACCTTAGGGAGAAACCCCAATTTAGTAGTATAAGGACCACCATATCTGCATGAAAAATAAGGTGCAGGGAATCACACTGCAGAGCTGAAAGCTCAGAAACTCTGCGAGTGGAAGAAATAGTAGGAGAAACAAAACCTTTCAAAGATAACAAGTTTATATTAACAACATGCATCGGCTCAAACGGAGCCTGCTGAAAAACTTTAAGAACTAGGTTAAGGCTCCAAAGAGGAGCAACAGGTTTAAACACAAGCCTGATTCTAACCAGAACCTAAACAAAAGCTTGAACATCTGGTAAATCTGCCAGACGTTTGTGCAAAAGAAAAGACAGTGCAGAAATCTGACCCTTCAGAGTACTGACTGACAAACCTTTCTCCAGGCCATCCTGAAGAAAGGATAAAACTCAGATCCAGGAGAAACCCTTAAATTTGCACCAAAAAATGTATTTACATCATACCTTATGGTAAATCCTGCGAGTAACAGGTTTACGAGCCTGAAGAATAGTATCAATGACGGCTTCAGAAAAACCACATCTAGACAGGACTAGGCGTTTAATCTTCAGTCAGCTTCAGAGAATCTAGATTTGGATGGAGGAATGGACCCTGAACTAGAAGGTCCTTCCTTGGAGGTAACCTCCAAGGTGGAAGAGATGACATCTTCACCAGATCTGCGAACCATATCCTGCGAAGCCAGACAGGAGCTATTAGAATCACAGATGCTCTCTCCTGTTTGATACGAGCAATAACTCGTGGCAGGAGAGCATACAGAGGGAACAGGTATGCTGGTCCGAAATTCCAAGGAATCACCAGAGCTATCTATCAGAGCGGCCTGGGGATCTCTTGACCTTGATCCGTACTTTGGAAGCTTGGTGTTTTGATGAGACGCCATCAGGATAACCCCTCCCACCTGAGGGTTATCCTTGAGAACACTTCCTGATGGAGAGCCCACTCCCCGGGATGAAAGTCTGTCTGCTCAGAAAATACGCCTTCCAATTATCCCCTCCTGGACTGTAGATGGCAGATAAGAGACAATCGTTAGCTTCTGCCCACTGCAGAATGTGAGTCACCACCCTCGCAAGGAACTCCGAGTTCCTCCCTGGTGGTTGATGTAAGCCACTGAGGTGATGTTGTCCGACTGTAATCTGATAAACTGGACTAAGGATAATTGAGGCCAAGTGGTCAAGGCATTAAAGATTGCTCTCAACTCCAAGATGTTTATGGAAAGAGAAGACTCTTCCTGAAACCACAGGCCCTGAGTTTTAGAGAACCTTAAACAGCTCCCCAGCCTAACAGGCTGAAGTCCATAGTCACAATCACCTAGGAAGGTCTCAGGTAGCAAGTGCCTCGAGACAGATGTTCCTGTGAAATATACCATGAGAGTGAGCTTCTTGTTAGGGGATCCAGATTTATCCTCTGCGATAAATCTGAGTGGTCGCCATTCTATTGACTGAGCATGCAAAGCTGCAGAGGTCGGAGATGGAACCGTGCAAAAGGGATGATGTCCATGGAAGCCACCTTCAGACCAATCACCTCCATGCATTGAGCCACTGATGGACGAATAGCAGGCAAGAAGCCAGAAGTTTGGATTTTCTGACGCCGCCAGGAAAATCTTCATGGACAGGGTATCTATAATTTTTCCTAGGAAACACACTCTTGTAGCTGGAACTAGAGAACTCTTTTCCAGATTTACTTTACACCCGTGGGAATGAAGAAAAGACAACATCTCTGTATGAGATTTTGCTAGAGGAAAAGATGATGCCTGAACCAAGATGTCGCCTAGATAAGGAGCCACAGCAATTCCCTGGGATCTGATCACTGCCAATAGAGCCCCCAGAACATTTGTGAATATTCTGGGAGTCGTGGCAAGACCAAACGAAAGTGAAACAAACTGGAAATGCTTGTCCATAAAAGCAAACCTTAGAAACTGGTGATGATCCCTGTGAATGGGAATGTGTAAATATGGGTCCTTCAGGTCTACAGTCATCATGAACTGACCTTCCTGAACCAATGAAAGAATGGAACGAATAGTTTCCATCTTGAAGGATGGAACCCTGAGGAATTTGTTGAGGCACTTTAAGTCTAGGATGGGACAAAAAGTTCCCTCCTTTTTGGGAACTACAAATAGATTTGAATAGAATCATTAACCTTGTTCCTCTAGAGGGACTGGTACAATAACTCCCAGGGAGGATAGGTCCTCTACGCAAATTTAAGAAGGCCTCCCTTTTTACCTGGTTTGAGGATAGTCTTGACAGGAGAAATCTGCCCCTTGGGGGGCAAGACTTGAATCATATTTTGTAACTCTGGGATACTATGTCCACAGCCCATGGATCTGGGACATTGCGTATCCAAGCCTGTCGAAAAGAGAAGCAAAGCCTGCCCCCCACTTGATCCAAAATTGGATCGGGCAGACCCTTCATGCTGATTTAGAGTCATCAGAAGGCTTCTTGTTATGCTTTTCCTTATTTCAAGGCTGGCTGGACTTCCAAGAGGACCTGGATTGGACTAATTTGGAAGAAGAAGGGGAAGACTTCTGTCCCTTAAAGTTGCGAAAGGAACGAAAATTAGAAGTCTGTTGACCCTTAGGTCTATTCTTCTTGTCCTGAGGTAGGAAAGATCCCTTTCCACCTGTAATTTCTGAAATGATTTCCACCAGACCAGGACCAAATAGGGTTTTACCTTTATAAGGTAAAGCCAAAAGTTTGGCCTTTGAAGATACTTTGAAGATTTTAACCACAGAGCTCTACAAGCTAGGACAGTTAAGCTAGACATCTTAGCTTCCAGTCTAATTACCTGCATGTTGGTATTGCAAATAAAGTTATTGGCTAAGTTAAGAGGCTTGATTCTATCTTGGATTTCCTCAATCGTAGGCTCCTCTGATATCAGATCAGACAGGGCATATCACCAGTAAGTTGCTGCAACCACAACCGTAGCAATACTTGCTGCAGGTTGCCACTGTAATCCTTGATGGATGTACATATTTTTTAAGTAAGTCTCTAGCTTCTTATTCCTCTATAGGAATGGTAGTTCTTTTAGCTGTAGTAGAAATAGCTCCTTCTACTTTAGGCACAGTGTGTTATGAGTCACGAATGGAGTCAGCAACAGGAAACATCTTTTTAAAAACAGGAAAAGGGGAAAAAGGAACCCCTGGCTTATCCCATTCCTGAGCTATAATTTCAGACATCCACAGAAGAGGGAGAATCATAAACTCTTTTAAGTTTAGTAGACTTTTTAGGGTTGACAGCAACCAAAGGTTCAGAGTGGTCCAAAGTAGCTATAACCTTCTTCAGTGGCAACCAGAGATGTTCACGCTTAAATCTGAAATAAACTTCTTCAGATTCTGAAGAAAATTCCCCCATCATGTCAGAGTCTGAGATTTCACCTTCAGAAGCTACTAAAGTATCCTCCTCCTCAGACATTTGGGAAAGGTTGACCAACACAGATTTAGAGTGGTCAGAAACCTTACCAGCAGAAATATTCTTAGATTTCCTCTTATGCTTACCCGCAGTAGGGGAAGCAGATAAAGCTGCAGACACCGCAGAAGTTGTCTGTGCAGCAAAATCTCCTGGCAAATAAACCCTCCCCAGGAGGTTGAGAGGAACCGCAGGGCACTGTATCTGAAACCACTAAGGCTTGGGACATTTGAGGAGAAAGCTGTGGCATATCCTGAACAGCATTATCCTGAGAGACAATTGGCTCAGAAGGGAGTAATTTATCTTTGAATTTTAGAATCTTAGCTAAAAATGAGAAACAAAATTGCATAGGTAAAACAATTTGGGCCTCTAAACATAATAAACACTTATCCATAGAAACAGAATCTTGATCTGTGTCCATAGCTGAGAAAGGTCCTCAATAAACAGTGAAAAATAAAAGAACTGTAATGTCACTTTAAGAAAAACCTTAAAGGGACAGTAAAGTAAAAAAAATATTTAATGATTTAAATAGGGCATGTCAGCACTGATTGGCTAAAAATGCAAGTCTGTCAAAAGAGCTGAAATAAGGGGGCAGTTTGCAGAGGCATATATACAAGGTAACCACAGAGGTAAAAAGTATATTATTATAACTGTGTTGGTTATGCAAAATTGGGCAATGGGTAATAAGGGGATTATCTACCTTTTTAAACAATAAAAATTCTGGTGTTTACTGCCCCTTTAACTGTGCAGAAATAAACAAATGATGCTGAAGTTTATTGAAGCACCTCTATACCTCAGACTTGCTGAGGAGATCTTACCGCACCGTGTGGAATTGACACTAGTAAAAGGAAGAACTCTCCCATGCAGATCTGCTCAATCAGCTGACAGTTTTCTTGTTAGCTCTGAAAAATGTGATCCGGATCGGTAAAACAGTTAATATAACCAGTATATGCGATCGTCTTAACCACAGAGCAAAACGCCTGCACTGGATATTCACTCCGTTCTCACTGAATACAAGTGTAAGAGCAGAGGACATGTGATTGGACTGAGAAAATAAACTGTGCCACTGAAAAAGTACGCATTTCTGTCCAACAAAATAAACTAACATTGCACACTGTAACACTCATATGCACTATTAGCCTCAAATAAATAAAAAAAACTCACGCTTTGAGCTATAGACTCTAAATAACCCTTCAGCCAGTCTCCTTAATAAAAAAGGTGGAAAATTAACCCCTTAAAGTCTCATTAAATCAGTGTCTGCCAGACTGCCCAAGTATTAACCCCTAAGGGTTATAACATAACCCATATGAAGATTCATAAGAGGGATTAAACTCCCAAGTGCTGTCCTTCAGTGCCTAGAAGGCAAATGCACTTAACTGTGGATAAAGCTGCAGGGCAGGAACAGCTTCTTAGGTGTGATAGACACTATCAGGGACCTGAAGAAAAAGAAAGAGCAGAGTAACCAATCCTGGCTTTCTATGAAGGGGTAGCAATAATGTTAGAAATAAAGCAAAGACAACCTCACCGCTTTCTAACTGCTAATAGCCACAATTACTCCTACTAAAGAGACTAACATGGACACAGCATAGCCCCTAATTTTTGCTTGCCGGAAAAGTACCCATAAAGGAATAAATATCGTCAGACATCATTTTCGCACATCCTCCATTGACAAAGGCAAAGAGAATGACTGGGGATTATGGGTAAGGGAAGTTACACTTAACTCTTGCTCTTTGACTCCTCCTGCTGGCCAGGAGTTGAATATTCCACGAGTAATTGAAATAACATGGTGGACTCTCCATGCCATATGAAAGAAATATAAATATTACATTTATATGTGTTTTACCAAAATTAATTAACTTTGATCCAATAAATTAATCTAAATTGCAAAAATCAGTAGCTTAAAACTAAAAAATAAGAATAACCCTTCCAATCATAACCTGGTAATTAAAATAATATTCACATCCCACTATATAATTCAACTGCAGATGTTTAGTATGGTGATTTGAATGGACTGATGCCATATGGTTCAATCACTAGCTAGCGCATCATAATCATAATGTTTACATCCCATGAGACCTTTGATCAGATGCAGTCGATCAAAGGTTTTGCTCTTTCAATTAAATTAGTGTAAAATAAAACGGTATTATCCTGCTGAAGCTAAATGCCAGGTGATTTAAGTGATTGATGTTGACAGATCCAGAAATTGTTGCACACCTAAAAAGCAACCTCATTTAGCTGACCTATACTAGAGAAGAACTTTCCAGTATTACCTTTTACTACCATTTGACAGAGCAGCTGTGGAAAAACTACACTGACACTCCAAGGGCTGCCATCTGGGAATACTCTAAAAAAGGGGGTAGTCCCTGCAGCTTCAGAGATTCCTCTCTTGAAAAGTAATGGGGTTTTAAATGAAATTTAAAAACTTGTACTGCTTGCATTTGTTTTAATAATTCATTTTTTGTTTTATACCATTTTTTAAATTACTCTTTTTGTGATCCTATTGAAATGCATGTATCATTGTCAGATAATTTAAGAGACAGACTAGTCAAAATTAAACTTTCATGATTTTGTAAATTTTTGCACATTTTTTTTCTTTTTCTTTGTAGATGCCACCATTACCTAATTTTTAGGATTATCTTATTCCTATAGGATAGACCATTTTGGAATTGTTTTTTGGGTTATTTATATATATATATATATATATATATATATATATATATATATATATATATATATATATATATATATATATATATATATATATATATATATATATATATATATTATATATACTTGTAGAGACAAGACCCGCAGTCACTGGACTTCAAATACAGTGAAACAATTCTTTAATGTGGTACGTTTCGGGGACATTAAAGTTTTGTTTCACTGTATTTGAAGTCCAGTGTGTGCGGGTCTTTTTATACAAGTATTTATCTTCATTAGACCGAACCCTGGCTGTTGACCTGTGAAGTGAGAGTGTGGGCCCCTTTGGACTTATATATATATATATATATATATATATATATATATATATATATACACCGTATATTATTCTATACGCTTTTTGGATAAATGTTTTTTGTAGATTTATACTTTTGTATTTTTGGTCTATATTTTTGGGTATCTTTTGCGGGGGTATTATTATTTTGGGTATTATTTAACTCTTATGGATTCACTAGTATTGTTTGCTTTATAAAAAATAAAATTGATTTCTATTTTAACTGTTACTTTAGTGTACTTTAGCATTTTGTTGGACACTTCTATTTTCTATTATATGATATCTTTCTTCTAGGAATTTTTAGGACATTCCTATTTTCAGATAGTTATATTTTTAAGCACTGGGTATTTATTATAAAAGTATCTTGTCTTATTTAATGGTGCCTGCTTAAGTTACAGCCTCTTTTTAGTTTTAGTTTTCAGCCTTTTGTTTAACATATCTGTCTCCTCTAAAAAAAGGCTTTTTAGTGCTACCTCAAAGTATATCTCAAATAAAGATAATGCAGTTTATCCAGCAGGTGGACAACAAAGGATAATCTATGATAGCTATGTTCATCCCCACTTGAGTACCTCTTTTTTTCTATGCAAATAAATCCTATGGGTGGTGAAAACAACAAAGCAATTGACTTCTTTCCCACTGTGTCATAGAAGAATATAGCTCCATCTTTCAGCATCAAAAACATTTTTTTTTTAAAAAAGCACCCAATGCTAATTAGCCTTGGTTATACATTTATTTTTTAAATGACTGAACTCAGTGTATTACAATAGTTAGTAATTACAGGCTGATCCATCACAACAAATGACAGCATTATAACAACAATCTTTTTTTATGTTTATTTTCCGACAAAAATATTATCATGCTGAATATTGTGTTTTGCTTTACCAATGTATTTTTTGATGCATTGCATTCAGGAGATTTGCTTTCATACATTTTTTATGACAAAAACATATTTTCTTCACAGTTCATTCATGAAGAGACAAAAAACTGACCCTACAACCTCTCTCTAGCTTTAATTTACTAACCTCAGCAAGTATAATGAGATATCAGTGTGGAACGTTATCATCACATCTCTTGTTTTCACACTCTCACCTTATTCACAAAGTCAGCACTGTAATATATAAGGATGGTGAGATGAAAGATCTGTCACCTTCTACTGTATAATCCACGTTGTTTCAGGCAGCAATAAGCACTGTTAAAGGGACATAAAACCCCCTTTTTTTTCTTTCATTATTTAACAAGGCCATGCAATTTTAAATGACATTCCAATGTATGTCTATTATCAATTTTTTGTTTAATTGACATCCTTTGTTGAAAAGCTGTAAGGTAAACTTAGCACTATGGGCTAAATTTATCAAAGACTTTGCAAGCCTTTCGACCCCATACGACAGGTAGTTTCTCACAAGAGAACATGCACGCCGTATTTAACAAGCAGCGGTCATTAGACCGCTGCTTTCCTAACCTTTCGCCACCTCTAAAGTGGCGAATTTCAATCTCCCCAGTATAGTCCAACTGAGAAGAATAACAGCTCCTGCCCGCACGATTGGCTGTGCGCATGCAGGGGGCGTGATTGCACGCAAGCGCAAAATAGTGCTCTTGTGCAATGCTGAATTCCGTATTTGCGCCCCTGTCCGCATCAGTCTAATAAATTTACAAAAATAGAACTGGACTTAAAGGGACACTGAACCCAAATTTTTTTCTTTTGTGATTCAGATAGAGCTTTTAATTTTAAGCAACTTTCTAATTTACTCCTATTATCAAATTTTCTTCATTCTCTAGGTATCTTTATTTGAAAAGCAAGAATGTAAGTTTAGATGCCGGCCCATTTTTGGTGAACAACCTGGGTTGTTATTGCTGATTGGTGGATTAATTTAACCGACCAATAAACAAGTGTTATCCAGGGTTTCTGAACCAAAAAATAGCTTAGATGCCTTCTTTTTCAAATAAAGATAGCAAGAGAATGAAGAAAAATTGATAATAGGAGTAAATGAGAAAGTTGCTTAAAATTGCATGCTCTATCTGAATCACGAAAAAAAAAATTTTTAGGTTCAGTGTCCCTTTAAGTGCACTTAAGTCCAGTTCTATTTTTGTAAATTCTTGTTTTTAACCAGTTGTTGATGTATTGTATGAATTGACATATGAATTTGTGAATGTGTTAATATATTGTATCAATTGTTTTACCGCAGTGATTTGTGTTCTATATTTGAGCTGATATATTTTTTATATACATTTTTTATGATTAAACTTTTTACTTTGTAAATGCTTGATACTACTGAATATAATATAGAATTAAATCCTTCACGAGCCACATATTAGTTGGTTTTAAGCTTTTGTTAGCACCACAGATACTGACGGTTTCTGCTCCTTCTTAGAAAAAGAGCTGTCTATTCTTACGTAGATATTTGTAGATATGGGTATAGGAGAAATCCCAATTAATCTGTTGGTTTTACCAATTATATCTGCTAGCACAGTTTAATTCTCTGTTCTTCCACCTTTAAGACTTAAACAGCAGTTAAAATTGCTAATGTATTTAAAAAAAGCAAATTAAATCAGCATCAATGCATTGATCCCCCTAGTGTCCACTCACTTCCTTGAATAAAAGACTGACAACCACTCTGGGGTGAAAAGGCCACAGCCCAATTTTATTAAATACTTAATAAATATCATAAATAACAACTCAAACTTAAACAAGAGTGCTTGCCCACCAACCCCATGTTGCCAAGCTTAGCCAACACGCCCCACAGTTCTGAATCTCTCCCCTGCAGCCCAGCAGGAAGTACCATTAGCAAGTTATTGACCTAAAATAGGCAAACACCCGCCACCCGTTGACTGCGACATCCACCAACTCTCCTTCCTTAAAAACAGGGAGGGAGGGCGGGAGCTTCCTTCTGTCTATTTTCCAAACTGCTATCCTACTTCCTGTTCCTCTCCTATTTCTCCCTTTCTTCGCTCCACCCCTCTCACCTATACTTGACCCCATTTTTTGGGGGTCCACAGGAGGAGGGGGGTCACCCACCCCTCCTTCCATGTTCTCATACAGGGTGAATCTATTTTTAAAAGTCTGATCGCTCGTGTAAACAAATTGAATGTACATTAAATATATTGCTATTTCAAGGCCTTTTAGATTAATTTCATTAATATTTTGCTGAAGGAATAGCATATTTTATCTTGGTTTTCTCCATACCTTTATTTGAAACTGTTCACATTGGATACGAACAAAGCTGCTAAGTAGAACACAATTTTTTTTTAATTTCTGAGAGAAGAATTTGTCAAAAAAGAAAAAAACACAACACAATCCTATATGGTATAGTTCAATAAGTTTTGAAAACAATATTGCAGAGATTACAAGTCGCACGCTGACTGCAGTGCACGTGCAATATGTTTTTTCAAAATGCAAACTTATTCTTAAATCCAAAGTTTGAATTAATATTTTTTTTTTAAAATAAAATCACCAAAAATTACTTTTTCCCTCTGCCTGTACTCTGTTTATGTCTAGGTTTGATTTTGTGTGTATATTTATTTAAAAGAACATCTCTTACCTTTCTGATTACAGTACTGTACTAACTTTTTGATGGTACTATTTGAAGTATTAAAATTATATAAAATTATCTTTATGTTGTATGTATAAGCTGTATATAATTTATAACATAAGATATTGTTGTTTATATTTGGTTTTATCCCCTCTCCAAACTGTCCCAATTTACAGATGCAAATATTCCAAAATCCAAACTATTCTGAAATCCTACATTTTTTCAATCCCAAGCAGTTGACATAAAGTTGTTTTTTTACCAGCCCTGATGCTATTAATAGTGGAAGGTCAACTATCACATTTGAGATAATCAAAAGTAAAGTGACTTAAAGGGACATGAAAGCCAAATATGTTCTTCTATGTTTTAGAAAGAGCATGCCGTTTTAAACAAATTTCTAATTTACTTTGAATATCTAATTTGCTTCTTTCTCTTGATATGCTTTACTGAAAAGCATATCTAAATAGTCTCAATGGCTTCTGATTAGTGGCTACACATAGATGCATTGTGTGATTGGCTCACCCATGTGCATTGCTATTTCTTCCACAAAGGATATCTAAAGAATGAAGCAAATTAGATAACAGAAGTAAATTGGAATGTTGTTTAAAATGTATGATCTATCCGAATCATGAAATACAAATATTGGGTTTAATGTCCCATTAAAAGGATAGAAAGTTTAAAAAAAAATGTGCATAGATGCATTTCATCTATAAATATAATCAACTTTGCAATATACTTCTGGTGAAATGCATTACTGTTTTTCCAGTGGCATACACACATATGCTAAAATGGCCTGTGCACTCAGAGGGCTGGCAGTGGTGTGTATTGTGTCAGTGAATACATTTTTTTTTGTCATACAAGCTGACTTTCAAGAGAAGGTGTCATTTTTTAAGGCTGGTGCACAGGCCCTTACAGCATATGTGCATATATTGTTGAAAAATGGTAATAACTTTTACTAGAACCAATTTTGCTAATGGCAGGATATTGAACTTTTTTTTTTATTATTTAAAATTGAAATACACCTATACACGTAAATTTTGACCTTTCTATCCCTTTAAAGAGACAACCCGATCAAAATTAAAATGCACATAGATGAATTACATATTTGGATAGAAACATCTTTACAATATTCATATAATGGCAAAAATGCTTCTAGTAAAAGTTATCACTGTTTAAGTGTTTATATCACTTAGATTACGAGTTTTGCATTCGTGTTTTAATGGGACAGTCTAGGCCAAAATAAACTTTCATGATTCAGATAGGGCATGTAATTTTAAACAATTTTCCAATTTACTTTTATCACCAATTTTGCTTTGTTCTCTTGGTATTCTTAGTTGAAAGCTTAACCTAGGAGGTTCATATGCTAATTTCTTAGACCTTGAAGCCCACCTCTTTCAGATTGCATTTTAACAGTTTTTCACCACTAGAGGGTGTTAGTTCACGTATTTCATATAGATAACACTTTGCTCGTGCACGTGAAGTTATCTGGGAGCAGGCACTGATTGGCTAGACTGCAAGTCTGTCAAAAGAACTGAAAAAAGGGGCAGTTTGCAGAGGCTTTGATACAAGATAATCACAGAGGTTAAAAGTATATTATTATAACTGTGTCAGTTATGCAAAACTGGGACATGGGTAATAAAGGGATTATCTATCTTTTAAAACAATAAAAATTCTGGTGTAGACTGTCCCTTTAACGCTAAAAAAATGGTTATTTCAGAGTTAAAACCGCACAGAATCCATTACAAGTCTTGTCGGTATAGCTGTACCGCAAGCCTTTTAGCCTGTAACCCAACGTCAGCCTGCACACGTAAAAATTATGTTTTTTCATGGGATTCCCATAGCGCTGCCATTACGAGTTTTGCGTTCCAGCCTATACCGACAAGATCCGTTTTAGAATCTAAAAGCAGTAGTTATGAGTTTTACGCAACAAAACTGTTACATAAAACTCATAACTAAAGTGTTACAAAGTACACTAAACACCCATAAACTACCTATGAAGCCCTAAACCGAGGCCCTCCCACATCGCAAACACTAAATTAAATTTATTAACCCCTAATCTGCCGCTCCCGACATCGCCACCAATAATAAAAATTATTGACCCCTATTCCGCCGCTCCCCAACATCGTTGCCACTATACTAAAGGTATTAACCCCTAAACCGCCGCACTCCTGCATCGCAAACCCTATTTAAATATTATTAACCCCTAATCTGCCATCCGCCCATATCGCCAGCACTATACTAAAGTTATTAACCCTAACTCCGCCGACACTATAATAAACCTATTAACCCCTAAACCGCAAGCCCCCACATCGCAATAAACTAATTTAAACTAGTAACCCCTAAAACTAACGCCCCCCTAACTTTATATTAAAATTACAATTTTCCTATCTTAAATTAAATTAAAACTTACCTGTCAAATTAAAAAAACTAAGTTTAAACTAACAATTAAACTAATGTAACTATTTAACTAATATTAAACTAACTACCAATTAAATAAAACTAAAATACACATTAAAAAATCCTAACACTACTATAAAAATCACAAACTATCTAATTACAAAAAAATACTCAATTACAAAAAATAAACAAAATTATAAAAAATAAAAAAGAATTACACCTAATATAATAGCCCTATCACATTAAAAAAAGCCCACCCAAAATAAAAAAAACCTAGCCTAAAATAAACTTTCAATAGCCCTTAAAAGGGCCTTTTGTAGGGCATCGCCCGAAGTTAAACAGCTCTTTTACCTGTAAAAAAAATACAAAGACCCCCCAACAGTAAAACCCACCACCCAACCAACCCCCCAAAATAAAAAAACCTAACTCTAACAAAAACCTAAGCAACCCATTGCCCTGAAAAGGGCATTTGTATGGGCATTGCCCTTAAAAGGGCATTTAGCTCTTTTAAGAAAAGCCCAAACCCTAAACTAAAGCAAAACCTACCCAAAAGCCTTAAAAAAAACCTATCACTAACCCCGAAGATCCACTTACAGTTTATGAAGTCCCGCTTGAACGATCTTCATTCAGGTGGCGAAGTGCTTATCCAGGCAGCGAGAAGTCTTCATCCAGGCAGCCTCTTCTATCTTCATCCTGGCGGCGCGGAGCGGGTACATCCTGAAGACATCCGGCGCGGAGCATCCTCTTCATATGGTCGCCGCCGTATACTGAATCTTCAATGCAAGGTACGCAATTTAAAAAGGCGTCCCTTGCATTCTTATTGGCTGATTTGATTTTGGAAATTCAAATCAGCCAATATGATGAGAGCTACTGAACTCCTATTGACTGTTCAAATCAGCCAATAGGATGAGAGATACTGAAATTCTATTGGCTGATTTGAACAGCCAATAGAATTTCAGAAGCTCTCATCCTATTGGCTGTTTTTAATAATACATAAAAAGAAAGAAGTCAGGATCAGACTGACATGATACAGGAAAATTCTTCTCTGTGATGGGCACATGTTGAGCAAAAAGAGACTGCTTCTTGGGTGGTAACTAGCCATGAAACAAGCTATTATGCTATTGTTTGTTCCCAGGTTGAACTCTTCTCTCTTTTTATTCATGCAAATTATGATTCTTAGGGAAGTCTCCCTAAGCGAGAAACGGGAATCCAGACGTGGACCTGTTGCTCAGTGTGCCTAGAGGGATATGGCTGCACCTCACTGACGAGGCCCACGCTAAGCCGAAACTTACATCTGGGGCTTTGCCGTTTCTCTCGTTCAGAGAGGGATTGCCTGGTATTTCGGGAAAGGACTTTACTGTTAAGTCAGAATCAGACTGATATGCTACAACAAAGTTCTTCTCTGTGAAGGGCACATGTTGAGCCAAAAGAGGCTGCTTCTTGGGTGGTAACTAGCTATAGAACAAGCTATTATGCTATTGTTCATTCCCAGGTTGAGCGCTTCTCTCTTTTTATTTATCACCATTTTTACACCATTTTTAGTCACTGATTTATATTTCACTTTGATTATGAGTGTATTGATTATTAATTTTGCACTATATTGATTTATACAATTTTTATGATAATAGTATACGCTGTTGGCATTCATCATTTATTATTGCACAAGCAGTTCTTGTGAACTGCTTATTCAATGCCGTCCCCTGCAGATTCGCAGCCAACTGGCCACTAGCAGGGGGTGTCAATCAGCCCGATCTTATAAGATCAGGCAAATTTATGTCTGCATCCTCAGAGCAGGCGGACAAGTTATATCCGCTGCTTCATAACTGCTGTTTCCAGCGAGCCTGAAGGCTCACACGGAAACAGGGGCATCAAGCTCCATTTTTTATTATATTTGTTTAATATGTAATTGACATTGATTGTCTGATTATGAGCATGGGAGGAGTCTGCTATCATGTTTAAATGAATTCTGTATATAATGTTGTGGTTGTCTGAGGAAGGGGTGCATGCTTGAAACATCATGCATTAAAATTGTTGTGCTAGAAATCCAGAGGGAGCAGTTCTCTACTGATTTTAGATAGATAGATAGATAGATAGATAGATAGATAGATAGACAGATAGATGATAGATAGATAGATAGATAGATAGATAGATAGATAGATAGATAGATAGATAGATAGATATAGATAGATAGATAGATATAGATAGATAGATATATTATCTCCAAGGTATTCTGCACTCACCGCTTTTGTTTCATCCCAGGTGCTCTTCTCCAAGTCTTATGCATCATTTCATATCCAAATTTATTTTAACTTCATAATACAACATTTTGATATGACTTACAAGCCAGCTGGCAAAACATATGGTTAAGCCAGATTGTAATGCTTCTATCAAATGTTTAAAAAGCAAGGAAATTCCTAACTTAAAGTGATGGTAAACTTAGAGCATTTGCTAAGTACAGTTTGAAAGAGTGTTATATAAAATATAAATACACCTTTATTTATTTTTTATTGAGGCATATCAAAAAAAAATTCTGTAATGCATTTGTACTTGTAGAATTTTTTTTTTCCTCCCTCACTTTCTCATTAAGAGCCAATCACGAGCATAGCCATATGGCTTGCTATTTTCTATGTGGGGACTTCTAAACTCTTCTGCACATGCAAAACATGCTCAGATTTTGCAAAAAAAGGGAGCCACCCTGACAGATGAGATTGGAGATGAGAGTGCACCAACCTCTGCTCTCATCCCCTCTATCACCTTGTCAACCCCACACTAATACATTTCTAAATTATCCTTATTAGTCTTAAAAAGAGAAGACAGATATGACCTCCCCGGTGAGAAACATCTGCAGTTAGATTAATAATGTGCTGGAGAAGAAGCAGTTTAGTGAGCATGTCAACCTGCACTGTAGGCTACTGCAAAACAAAACCTAATGTTAAAGGGACATGCCACCCACATTTTTTCTTTCATGATTTCGAAAGAGAATGCAATTTTAAACATCTTTCTAATTTACTTATATTATCTAATTTGTTTTATTCTCTTGATATTCTTTGATGAAAAGCATATCTAGATATGCTCACTAGCTGCTGATTGGTTGCTGCACATAGAAGCATCATGTGATTGGCTCACCATGTGCATTGCTTTTTCTTCAAATAAGGATATTTAAAAAAATGAAGCAAAATAAATTATGGAAGTAAATTGTAATGTTGTTTAAATTTCTATTCTCTATCTGAATCATGAAAGACAGATTTTGGGTTTAGTGGCCCTTTAATGAAACAACTTAAATATAATAACAATGTATAAGCTTAAAACTACCAAAATTCATCAGATCAAGTCAAATGCTATCAGCATGTGAAATTTCATGAAAATAAATTCAGCCACGTTAGCTGTAGCACCTTCTAAATTATAAGTATTATTCCAATTATAATATGTCAAAGTTGTTTTTTTCTAAAAAACGGCCCTTTTTTATATAAAATAACTCAACAGCTTGACCAATTTAATTAGAAATGTGGTCGTTTCGTAGTCAATAGTAATAGAGCAACTACATTTTCTTTTCAGTTATGCATTTTTGAGAACTGAAATTTAACCAGAAACATTGTTAAAACTTAAACTATAGCTGCCCAATAACATATATGTATGTGCCTGTTTGTGTGTGTATATATAAATTACGTCACAAAAGAATATCCCTTGGAGGTAATGAGAGTCCAATCAACATGCAAGCATCAATATGTATATGTACTCCGGGAACATATTGTCTCTCCTATTATATTTCTATGGGTACTAGGTATATACACACACACACACACACTCGTGGATACTTCGGTCCACAGGGAGGGAGGGAGGTGTCAAAGTAGCAAACCATAGGTCAGTCCTTCAATCTTCAAGATTATGCACTAAAGTCTTAATAATCATATATATATATATATATATATATATATATATATATATATATATATAGCATTTTTAATCTATGTGGTAGTGTAACAGTTAGATGTACACATATCAAGATGTACTCTCCAGATCTATTTTGTAATCTTCACCGTGCTGTATTAAAGGTGGGGGTGTGTCTTGAAATAGACCAGTAGGCATGGTGGGTGTACACAAAGCCTCTGATAAAGCAGAATCACTCTGTGAAACGCGTTAGGCCACGCTCACCTTACGCCACGGTGCAAGACGCCGATCTGGATACATGCTACATGGTAGCAAATTTGTATCAGCTTTTAATATTTTTTTTTATTTATGCTTGTTATTGATATTAACCATTTGGCTGCCATTCGGAAATATACGTTGGGAGAGTAACCTACAGTGAATATCTTCTAAGTTGTAGTCACAGACTTACAGCTTGCTTTGGGAATCTTTTTCCCTTACATCAAACATCTTGCTAGACCTATTGTGGTGGATTTGTTTGTATACCTTACCTCATATTGATTGAGGTGTCCTGTGTAAGTACCCACTCTAAGGGGTTTTTTAAAGTGTTTTTTTTATATGTATAATCTTTGTGCGCTTATCTTTTAAGATTGGAAACGTTTTACTTTTGAGCTCCAGAGCAGGTACAGGAGGATTCACCTTTGAGCTGCCGTTTCTTCTCAGATCCATAGAATACAGGAAAACTGCATTTCCAGATAAGACTGTTAATCCTATCATCAATTTTGTGTTTTTAACGACTATATTCACTAGCATTTATTTGCTTCAAATTGTTTATTTCAGTGTGTGCAGTTTATATTGTTTGTGTGTTTTACACACTAACCCCTTTTTTATTGTTTTTTAGTACCTCTTTATAACAGCAGCACCTATATTATGACATCTTTTTATCATGGTAAATATTTTACTACTAGGAATTCCGGTAGTGTCTCTTCAGTAGAAGATGACCCTAAGGATTTATTTGTAAACTTGGAAAAATTAAGTAAGAATCAAATCAACCATTATTATGACTAAAACATATTGAAAAAATATTTAAAGAAAAATGTAATCCATAGGGGTTTACAAATGCATAAAGCTGCAATCTTTGATCTAGAAGAGGTTGAATATAATGTAGAATGGGAATAGGCACTTCTAGATTGTTGTAATACGTTTATTAAAATCCTAATTAGATATAGGGATATGAAATTTAAGAAAACTACTATAGAAATCACTAAGATCAGGGAATAATTAAACAGAGAGTAGGCCTTTATGAAATGGACGTGAAAAACAGAAAACAGAAAAAATTGAGAACTGGTTGGAATAAAAAGAAAATTCTGATAAAGAAGTGGAAATGGCCACACTTATTGAACCTGAATTAGGGACACCTTATGAAGAGAAGGGGTTTTAGGCCTGCCTATAATAACAACAAAAATAAAAATAAGAACAAAAATTAAGAATTTTAATACTGGTACAAATAGAGAAAAAAAAAAAAATCCTATCCAATCAGTAGAAATTAGTGAAAATATGAATATAGAGATACATAACACTAACTGGTATAATAATATATCATACATTAATGGTCAACCAAAGGGAAAGAATAAACAAAAAGGCAACTTTCATAAAAACAAATACATGAGAAACCAGGGCCTATATAAAAAAAACTAATCAGGGACCTACAGAACCACAAATTGTTGAATCTCCCTATTTTCCAAAATAAAATCCCATTGGCCATCACAATAAAAATAAAAAATAAAAAATATCTTTTAGTAGAAAAGAAGATGCAAACTCTACATATTTTAATAAAGATAAATATGGGGCATCTTTCTCCAATTCTTCTTCTTTTTTAGAAAGATCTGAAAGATTAACCAAACCACTAATAGAAGGGTCTTGGGACACTCCTCCAATAACACACTATATGGCAAAAACAATCAGACAAAAAACAACTATAGAGTCCGAAGAGGACAGCGAGGAGGACAAATTATTCAAAACAAAAAAAAGAAAATAGAATATAGTAATGAGTACACTAAAATATTTAATTTATCTAAATGTGATTTAAATCCAGCGGAAATTAGTCTTTTGAAAAAAGGTCTTAGTTTTGTCCCTGTGAAAGGTCCCAATACATTTTATCTATTTATAGATCTCAATAGATTTATTCGCAAGTTAACCCTCACCAGACACTTAGAAAAGATGAGTAAAACAAATAATGAAATCAAACTAAACGAAAATTATATGGACAGCTTAAGTAACTTAATATCCCTGGAGTCCGAAGTTGTAGGTGAGGAATTCTGTAAGGATGGTCTGGATAAGTATACACTAGACCTTCTTTATAAATTAGAAGAAGATGATAAGGGGAATGTCTAATATGCACTTTTAAGCCTAAATCGATTTTCTACCCCATACAATCACAGGGGAATTATATATCTGTGTTTTATCAGCTAGTTGAAAAGGAACTGACTGATATCCGTTAAACGTTTAGAAATAGGAACCAAATCAAGTCTAATTTGAATCCTTTTGAAAAACGGGCACTCATGAGATTGACAAATGACCAATCAATAGTCATTACCAAAGCAATAGGGTGGGGGTATCATCATACAGGATAGAGAGGATTATATTGCAGAGGCAAGGAACATTTTGAATGATAAAGATACATACAAATGATCCAACTAATACTTTTATAAAATATTTAAAACAACTTCTGACTAGGGCATTAACAATGGGAGAAATAAGAAAAGAGGAACATGATTTTCTGTACCAGGACAAATGTAAGGTGGCAACGTTTTAGCACTTGCCTAAAATCCACAAGGATCAAAAAAGACCTTCCTGAAAGCAAATTATAGCTGGCCTTGATTACTTGACTTGCAATATGTCCCAATATGTGGATTCATATCTAAAACCGTTAGTAGTGGTCCAAAAATCATATGTGAGAGACACCCCCAATATCCTCGCTATTATGAAAAATGTTCCATGGAGAGAAGACTACAAGTGGCTCTTGATGTGGCCTCTCTTTATACTTGTAACCCTCAAGACAAGTGGGTAGAGTGTGTCAAACATGCCCTAGGGAAATATGATCATTTGTCTATATTACAAAGGAATTTTTTTGTTGGATTCCATTAGCTTCATTCTAAAAAAGAATTCTAAAAAATTCATTCTAAAAAAGAATTACTTTCTATTTCAGAGAGAATACTATTTGCAAGTTGGGGGCACGGCAATGGGTACACACTTTACACCAAACTATGCAAATCTGTATATGGGCTCATGGGAAGACCACTGTATCTTGAATAATAATCCATTTAAAGATAATGTCGTCCTATGGAAACGTCTCACAGATGACATTATAGTCATTTGGAAAGGGGATGAGGGTTCTATAGATCACTTTTTCAAATATGTTAACACAAATAGCTAACATATAACAAATATCTAACATTTACACAAAAAACTGATGTTGTTCAAATAGACAGACAGAGCAGGAGCAAGCTGCACTTAGTGTAATGGCGCGGTCGGGCCTGGCTGTAACTATACAGCTGGCCCGATGCGCTGTGTAATAAAAACAGACCCGCTCACAAGAGCACAGAGAGCGGGTCTGATACAGACAAGACTTGTAATGGCTTATAATGTTATATAATTCTGCACATAGTGCAGAATTATATAACATTACTTTTGAGGTTTACTGACACTTTAAGTTAAGACGTGAGACTTTTTGGATCCACGCCCTTCAATCACTAGAACCTTTAGGGATGAATAGAGAAGTGGATATTCAGGCCTTTTAATTGTGAAAACATATGTACCTTTTACCTTTTATATTAGCTCTTTAATTTTAATTTAGATTTTTTATTTATATATGAATCTCCCTAGTATTATTTACTATGTACTGTAGTACTTGCCGTCTTTTTTGTATTGGTTGGTCACCATAGTTTATTGTTATCTTATAGAATCATTTTGAGATATTCCATTGGATAATTGTATTCATTTCTATAGTTATGTATTGCCTATGATTTATTTTAGGATATACAATGCTGTACATTTTTAAATCTTAAATCTACTATTCTTCCTCCCTCCTTTTTTTATTTATTTGCTAGCCCCTTAAATTAGATCATATTCAGCTAGATTACAAGTTTGTGCATTCAACTTTTAATGCTGAAAATATGGTATTTTCAGAGTTAAAACAGCAATTCAGCCATTACAAGTCTTGTCTGTATAGGTGTACCGCAAGCCTATTAGCCTGTAACGCAACGTTAGTACCGCACTCGTAAAAATTTTGTTTTTTAATGGGATTCCCATAGCGCCGGTATTACGAGTTTTGCAGTGAGGCTAAAAAGCGAGCGTTACAGCCTAAAACCATAAGATCCGTAACGCCATCTAAAGTCAGTAGTTTTGAGTTTTACGCTACCAAGCTCTGACATAAAACTCATAACTAAACTGCTACAAAGTGCACTAAACACCCATAAACTACCTATTAACCCCTAAACTGCTGCCCTCCTGCAATGCAAACACTATTTAAATATTATTAACCCCTAATCTGCCTTCCACCCACATCGCCCCCACTATACTAAAGTTATGAAGCCCTACACCGCCACCACTATAATAAACCTATTAACCCCTAAACCGAAAGCCCCCACAATGAAATATAATCAATTAAACTATTAACCCCTAAACCAAAAGCCCCTTACATCGCAATAAACTAATTTAAACTAGTAACTCCTAAACCTAACCCTAACGTAACCCTAATCCTAACACCCCCTAACTTTAACATAATTAAAATAGAGCTAAATTAAACTTACAATAATTAACTAAATAAACCTATTAACCCCTAAACCGCCAGCCCCCTAACATCGCAACAACCTAAAGCAAACTATATTAACCCCTAAACCTAACCCTAACCTAACCCTAACCCTAACACCCCCTTTAACTTTAACATAATTAAAATAGAGCTAAATTAAAATTACAATTATTAACTAAATAATAATTAGTTAAAACTAAATACATACTTACCTGTAAAATAAAACCTATGCTAGCTACAATATAACTAATAGTTACATTGTAGCTAGCTTAGGTTTTATTTTTTATTTTCACAGGTAAGTTTGTATTTATTTTAACTAGGTAGACTAGTTAGTAAATAGTTATTAGCTTTTTACTAACTACCTAGTTAAAATAAATACAAAATTACCTGTCAAATAAAACCTAAGCTACCTTACACTTAAACCTAAAATTACAAAAAATAAAAAAAAAACTACCTTTACAAACAACAAACTAAATTATCCAAAAAAATAAAAATGATTCCTTTCCTAATACCCTTTAACAAAAAAAAAAACCAAAAAAACACCCGAAAATAAAAAAGCCTAATCTAAAATAAACTACCAAGGGCCCTTAAAAGGGCCTTTTGTAGGGCATTGCCCTAAGTTAAACAGCTCTTTTGCTATAAAAGAAAAAATCAACACCCCCTAAAAATATACAAACCCCCACCCCCAAACTACGAAAGGCCCTTAAAAGGACCTTTTGGGGGACCCTTAAAAGGGCATTTTGTAGGGCATTGCCCTAAGTTAGCTGTGTTTGACCTTGTATGAAAAATAAAAAAAGTCACTTTGCTCACTACAGCTGGAGATTATCTTTTTATTTGATTTACATGGGTTTGGTAAGCCCCTCCGTGCTTTTGTGAGTAGTGTGTGCTGTATCCATTTCTGCTTGTTTTAACATTGCCCTAAGTTAAACAGCTCTTTTGCTACCAAAGAAAAACGTACACCCCCTAAAAAAATACATTACACAAAATAACAAACAAATTATAAAAAATAATAAAAAATGATTCCTATTCTAATGCCCATTAAAAAAAAAACCACCCCAAAATTACTGAGCTACACCGTCCCAAGCCAAGTAGGACGATTATATGGTTTGGCTGATTCCTGGTTTGCTATCTTAGTATCTTTCCAACTTCTGTATGCACATATATTACTGCAGTTTACAGCAAAAAATGCAAACAATGGCTTCCAAGAACAAGCATGCAGAGCGAAAAGCAAGACATCAGGCAGAAATACATGCTGAACCCAGTTCAGAGGATACAATAGACGACTCTCAACTGAAAGACACACATCCTATAGTCACACTGCTGTCAGCGCTGTTCCTCCCAAAGATTGAACAACTCCAAAACGGGATGGACTCTCTCTCAGAATTCAAACAATTCTCGGCAAGATTAACGCACGCTAAACAAAGAATCTCAGATACTGAGATAAGACAGAGAGAAAAAACTACAACTGTCACTCAACTTCAACGGCAAAACACTGGATGACCTGGAGGAGGAACAACTTGCGGATTGTAGGCCTGTCGGAGACAATCCCCAGCATAAACTTAATTAGCTTTGCGGAAACCACTCTACCTCGGCAGGTTGTGATTAAATATTTAAACTTCAAAGATAAGGTACAGCTTCTGAGAGCCTATAGACAAGTCGGGCCCATTCAACATGAAGGCAGTCAACTGCTCCTGTTCCAGGACTACTCAGCGGAAGTGAAGAGAAGAGAGTTTTCACCCTACTGCAGGCAGCTTATGGAAAGGGTGATGACAGTGGCACTACTGTACCCGGCAAAACTGTGCATTCAAACACTGCAGGGCTCAAGACTTTTCGATTCTCCTGGACAGGTGCAGAAGTATCTTCATCAAGTAGAAGGTGGTGAAAACCGACAACCAGACAAAGAACAAAGTCCTGAGGACATGCCGTGAAAACCATTACAGAAGCATAACGGAGGAAAAAAGGGATAACATAAGACAGGGACCAATGCAGGTTCCATAGAAATAGAGGTCTTCACACAGTGACTGTATTAAAGTAAAGAATAGACTGCTTCAACATAAGTATCACATTTCAAGTTATCGGAGGGGGTGTTTTGTTAAAGAATGTTAATTACTATTGTTGGCATAGCGTTGTATTAGGGGTGCGGCAGTTTTTGAACAAGGACATATCTCATTTGTTAGAGTGTACTGATGACATTGTCTTTCTTGTGAAACTTGTATTCAGTTGGACTCAGTACAAATCCTCCCTTGGGACTCCTCCACAACACCCAAAAGGTACGCCACACAGTTCACGGACAACTTAAATCAACTTCTCTGAACACAGTATGGGTAAGTGTATAGCAGGACTTATTACACTACAATACCAAGACAATACCAAGACACACCACTGTAGACACCACTCACTGAACTGAATGTCACTAGATTATATTAAGATTGTTGCATGGAATGTGGGGGGCATTACGTCCCCCATAAAGAGAAAGGCAATTCTTAAATATCTCAAACAACAAAGGGCTGATATTGTACTGGAGGAGACACATCTCACACAGGTGGAACATGGAAAGCTTCAACAGCAATGGGTCTATGAAGCAATATTCACACCATATGAATCCAAACGAGCTAGAGGGGTGGCAATTCTTTTAAGGAAACAGTTACCATACAAAATAACACATAGGGAAATAGATAAAGAGGGGAGATACATTATCTTAAATATAGCACTCAAGAATATAACATTCACTCTTTGTGGACTATATGGACCCCAACACAATAAAGCTGAATGTTGGCAAACACTGCAACGAAAAATAATGCAACATATGAAAGGCCTTTAATTATAGTAGGGGACTTTAACATAGCCCTGCAGGTCCCAGCGGATAGATTCCCAAATCCAGACCTCCCCCGCACCAAACACTATCCTGCTATATACTTTAAGAGGGAAACTAGGATGCTCAACAAATTTAAAGGGGCCCTTAACTTAACGGACATCTGGAGAGCCAGATATCCTGAAGACAAAGACTTCACATGCATATCACCATCAAAACAAACCCTGTCGAGGATAGATTTCTTCCTTACATCAACAACCATAAGCCCCCAAATAATAGACACCAAAACTGACATGGTCACATTGTGAGACCATGCACCAATATCATTGTCATTGTCAGTGGGTCCCAAACGGCCTAAAAGGGAGGGATGGAAATTCCCATATTATCTATACAGGGATCCTAATCTCCTAAACTACCTTAAAGGGGAATGGTTGTACTACGCAAACATAAAGAAAGCATATATTTCAACACGGATCTTATACTGGGACACTGCAAAGGCAGTTTTACGGGGGGTGATCATGGCATACGCATCAGGGATTAATAGGAAATGCAAACAAAGGGAAAAACTATTATTAAAGCAAGTCACAAACGCTTGCAATAAATACCTCAGATTTCCTAATGCAGAAAACAGACAAACATACAACAGGATTAAACAGCAAAGAGACACTTTTCTTCTTCAAAAAGCCCAGGGTACCGTGACTAAATTGAAAGCATGCTTTTAGCATGCTTTTATAGGTACGGTAACAAGATAGGCAGCACCTTGGCAAACATTACTAAGCTAATAAGGAAGCCCAATGTTATACCGTCCTTGACGATTCAGGTGAAATCTCTGATTACAGAAATTGAGAAGCAGCAGGCATTTTGCAGCTACTACTCTGAATTATACAATTAGACTCCAGTTGACAGGGGTAAAAGGGAAAAATTCTGGGAGGGGATAGCACTACCACAAATTACCAAAGAGAATCTCCAACATCTAAATACACCAATCAAAATACAGGAAATACAAAAGGTGATCAGAGAACTCCTCTTGAATAAGACGGTGGGGCCTGATGGCTTACCCAACAAATTTGATAAGCTAATGACAGAGGAGGTGTTGGGACTTTTCAAAAGTGTTTTTTTAACATAACAGAGGGAGGTAAGCTGAGTGAAAGTTTTACAGAGGCACACATTTGCATCATCCCCAAACCAGGGTGGGACCCCTCAGCTAGAGAATCTTACAGACCCATATCACTATTGAATAGTGACTATAAAATATTTACTAAAATACTAGCTAATAGATTGGCAGAAATAATACCAAGCCTAATCTATAGGTATCTGACAGGGTTCATCAAAGGCAGATCATCAGTACTCAATATTAGGAAGGTACAATTAATACTACAACATTACTGGAATAATCGGGTGAGAGGGTCAGACACATCATAAAAGGCATGCATGCTGGCGATCGACGCGGAGAAGGCCTTCGATAAAGTTGTTATGGGATCATTTGTTCCACACGTTACACCGATGCGGTCCTGGGGTCCCTTTCTGCGTGGTGGTCGCGGGCATCTACACGTCAGCACAGGCAGCGGTGATAATCAGTGGAACACTGTCTCCATGATTTCAATTACTCAGAGGCATGAGACAGGGTTGTCCTCTGTCTCCCCTCCTCTTCCATTTAGCGATGGAGCCGCTGGCCTACAGGATTAGAAAAGAAATACAGGGAATAAGACTAGGACAGGAAACACTACATCTTTCATTATATGCAAATTATATGGTATTATTCATATCAGAACCAGAAACTGAAATACCACGATTAATGACCCTCATTGAAGAATTCAGCCAGTCTCAGGGTACCAAATTAACAAAGATAAGAGCAAAATTCTATGGCTCTCCCCCAAGATTCTAAAGAATCTTTAGGTTATAATTTTAGAATCCTAGAAGATAACATTAAATATTTGGGAATAATCTTTTCAAAGGACCCCTCTAGATGGTACTCGCTTAACTATAGCTCAATTATAAGCAAATTAGTAGAAGACCTTAAGAATTGGAAGACACTGCCAGTATCTGTGTCAGCCAGGATATGCCTGATAAACATGATACTGTTTCCCAGGATTCTGTACGCATTTCAAATGCTTCCAATACTACTATATAAGAAAGACCCGAAACACCTCAATACGCAGTTCACAAACTTTATTTGGTCAGAGATAAAGCACAGGCTTAGTCTAGCAAAACTAATGAGCTCAGTACAATCAAGGAGCTTTGGATTACCAAATTTGGGTCTTTATAACTGAGCAACATCCAGCAAATATGTGCTGGATTGGTTGAGCCATACGAGCCACTTTACACACATTGACATAGAAAGCAACATGGTGAGGCCATGGTCATTAGCAATGCTGCCTCACATGGAGACACACAAAATACAGACAATAGCTAAGACTCATTTATTTGGAGACTCACTCAGAGCTTGGAAGAAGATGTGTAACTGGATGGGGGTATCACACACATACACAAAATTCATACCCTGAACCCTGAGTTCCCGGCAGGACTGACGACTAAACCTTTTATACACTGGAAAGATAGGGGCTTACAGTCTGTATGGCAACTAGTTTCAGGAACAAACAGGCAAATTCGCACATTTCAAGATTTACAAAAAGAGTACTCACTACCAAAACAACATCACTTTGCATATCTGCAAATCAAACATTATGTGGCACAGCTACAGAAACACATACATTTTGCAGAGAATATGATCCTATATCTAGAACAGTCTCCCTCACCTCACAAGGCAACCACTCCATCTCACCTACCTACAAGATGCTAATAGACAAATCGAATAAACAACACAGGGAACAATTGAGTAGCAAATGGTTGGACGTTCTACAGACACAGATATCTGAGGAACAAATTACAAAGAGCGTAGAGAGAGTGAGTAAAGCTACTTTAATGATTGATATTAGGGAAATGCACACTAAAACTTTACATGGATAATACATCACCCCTAAGGCATTTAGTAAGTGGGTGAAAGACGCTGATAATGTATGCATCAAATGTCGACATCCAAATCTTGACTATACACATTTGTTTGAGACATGCCCACGACTCACCAAGTTCTGGGCAATGACTGAAAGATGGATAAACATATTCTGTTCCAGCAATGTCAAACTTGACGGAAAAGCTATAATGCTTTTAGACTTTCACAACAAATTAGGTAAACAGAAACTGCTTATAACATAATTCTCTTAGTGAGAAAATTAATCCTAAAAGAATAGAGAAACAACACTAAGACAGCTCAAAAACTTACTATCACAGTTGATGATAATAGAACAGTTTGACACTATGGGAGACACAAAAGCGAGGGTAAGAGCCTTCATGAGAAAGTGGGGTAAATTAATTTCACAAAAGCCACAGCAGATCCAAAAACAAATAATATAACCGTTCCACAACTCAGAGTTTATATTATCTGCACAATTGAGAGGGGAATGGAATATACTGTAAAGCTTACAAACAAGAGGAATCAAGTCCCAAGGGAAGGCGGAGCCAACTTTTATACACTCAAGATCAAAGGTACCTAACCAAAGAGATATGTTTGAGTTTATGTTACAGTTTGTTGTAGTAACTACCAGTTTAAAGGGTCCCGCCACACTAGTGTTAAAGAAAGGATAAGAAGGGAAATATCCCTTAGAAAAGGGACTAGTCTCAAGGGGAGGGGTGGAGGCCCTGGAAAAGAAGAAATTCAAGTTGGATATATAGAAAATGAGGAACAATTGGACAACAATGTGATAAGATTTTGATTTGTATTGAATCAAGCATTAGAGACAAGGTTGCTTCTTTCTGTAAGACCCATTTTCAATGTGATTGATGTATCCTTTTGATAATGGCTTGTAACTGTTGTTGATTTGTCACTCAATAAAAAACAAATGTTATATATATAAAAAAAACACCCCAAAATAAAAAACCTAATCTAGAATAAACTACCAATGGCCCTTAAAAGGGCCTTTTGTAGGGCAATGCCCTAAATAAAACAGCTCTGTTTATGAAATAAAAATACAAATACCCACTAACATTACAAACCTCCCCCCCCCAACCCACAAAATAAAATAAACTATCTAAAAAACCTAAACTGCCCATTGCCCTGAAAAGGGCATTAGGATGGGCATTGCCCTTAAAAGGGCATTTAGCTCTTTTACTGCCCAAACCCTAAACTAAAAATAAAACACACCCAAAAAACCCTTTAAAAAAACCTAACACTAACCCCAAGACAATCGACTTACAGTTTTTGAAGTCCCGTTTGAATGATCTTCATCCCGGCAGAGAAGTCCTCATCCAGACAGAGAGAAGTCTTCATCCAGGCGCCCTCTTCAATCTTCATACTGGCGGCGAAGTCCTCATCCAAGCAGCGAGAAGTCTTCATCCAGACGGCCTCTTCAATCTTCATGCAGGTTGCATCTTCTATCTTGATCCTGGCACCACGAAGCTGGGCCATCCTGAAGACATCATACGGTCAACGCCGTACACTGAATATTCAATGCAAGGTACGCTATCCAAAATGGCGTCCCCTGCATTCCTATTGGCATCAGCCAATAGGAATTCGAGCTGCTAAAATCCTATTGGCTGTTCAAATCAGCAAATAGGATTTAAGCAGCTCTAATTCTATTGGATGATGAATCAGCCAATAGAATGAGAGCTGCTTAAATTCTATTGGCTGATTTGATTTGGGTGGGTTTTATTTTTAGTTTAGGGTTTGGGCAGTAAAAGAGTTAAATGCCCTTTTCAGGGCAATGGGTAGCTTAGGTTTTTTAGATAGTTTTTTTTATATTGTGGGTTGGGGGATGGGGGTTTGTGATGTTAGTGGGTATTTGTATTTTTATTTTATAAACAGACCTTATTTCTTTAGGGCAATGCCCTACAAAAGGCCATTTTAAGGGCCATTGGTAGTTTATTCTATTGTTATCGTCTACATATAAGACTAGGTCAAGGAACTTAATCTGTTTATTATCTATTTTTGATGTGAATTTTAGATTATAGTTGCTAGTATTCATGATACTTAATGAATTCTTGACTTGACGTTTCGCTTCCTTGCCATATAATAATAACATCATCTATATATCTAAAATACTGTATTAGATGATCGTTATATGGATTGTTGGACCAAATGTGATTCTCCTCAAAGTTATGCATATAAAGGTTTGCATGCGATGGGGCAAATGTGGTCCCCATCGCAGTACCCTGTATTTGTCTGTAAAACTGCTTCTCAAAAGTGAAATAATTATGTGAGAGTATGAACTTGATACCTGTTAAAATAAACTCTAGGTATAATTGGGAGGAAAAATCTTTGCTGAGTATTTCCTTGATTGCTTTGGTACCTTGATCGTGCGGGATGCATGTGTACAGTGATGATACATCACAAGATACCCATAAGAAATCACTAGACCAATCCAAACCCTCAAAGGTGTTAATTGTGTGTATGGTGTCCCTAAGGTAAGCTTTGGAGGACTGTACTGCGGGTTGTAAGTAATGGTCAATGTAGACTGACAAATTGTTGGTTAGTGACCCAATCCCAGAAATTCTGGGCCTGCCTGGTGGGGATACTAAGGTCTTATGCACCTTAGGCAGGTGGTAAAATGTGGGTATGGTAGGATAATTTTCGGTGAGAAAGTGAAATTCATCATTATTAAGAACATTATTGTTTTGGCTTCTTTGAGGATAACACTAAGTTCTTTTTAAAACTTGAGAGTGGGGTCAAAATTAAGTCTATTGTATGTACTTTGCTCATTTAGGATGTTGTAGGCCTCTGCTAAATAGTCCTCCCTGTTTTGTATCACCACCCCACCCCCCTTGTCTGCTACCCTAATTATGATATTTCGATTATTTTGTAAGTTTTTTAAGGTTTTTCTCTCATCCATTGATAAAATATCATTATATCTATGTATCCAATTATTACCTTTTCTTTCCCAGAGTTTGGTAAGATCATCACATATAAGTTTGTTAAAAGTATTTACAAATTGACCCTGAGCTGTATACGGATAAAAACTTGATTTGCGTTTAAAATCACTATGTATAGAGGGGGGCGGAGCCTGGCCACGCAAGGAGATGGCTGCTTGAATCTTGGCTCCTATGCCCCACGCCCGAAATTAGCCTAAAGTATAGGGTAATAAGCACTAACAGATCATAAACACCTTGGCAATCTATTAAACATTAATCCAAGTACCCCTGAACATCTTTATCAGACGGTGACTTGAGAAAGGAGAAGACCGGGAGACTTTATGTGAGCCGCGCCATTATATGACCTGGCCGACATTGCTCCTCACGCTACGCTCAGAGACAGACAGGAGAAGTCTGAGATCTGCCCGGACCTAATGAGCTGACACAGTGCGGTAAGAAATATAAAGACCGCTATTGATATCGCACTGTGACCGGAAGGCACAGCATGTAATCGGTCCTACCCAGCGAAACAAAACTTTGGAAGCGGAGGAGGCACAGAAAAGAAAAAAAAAGAAAAACAACAAGCAAAAAATCCCCCCTTTGACGGCTGCTAAAGCCGAGTAAACATTGTGACCGAGCCCTGTGATATTGGAGGACAAGACAATCTGCGATCAGCAGGCGAGAGGTGAGACTTGTACTCAGGGGATTAAGTGGTAGTGCACGGGGTGGGCCGCAGCCATAACTCCATGTGGCGCTAGTTACCCATAAGCAAAGAGGAGACCGCGGCTGGGCTCTGGAGTGCATTTGCAGGCATATATAGACTTTGGCACAGAACAGTCAAGGCGATCATAGAACCCAAATACACACAGACCCTCTCTAACCACAGGATCTCATTGCTGAATATTTTTACAAACTAAGAAGCAGGTCCCCAGTCTATACGATAGGATTACACATACAAACACTGTATTATTATTCTGTTACAGGGCATATAAGAGACTTGCGATTGATGCTCCTGCAGTCAAAAATTATATGCTTTACAGTGTTTGGCAGTTGAATGAGTGAAGGTGCTTTGTTCTATTGAAATAGTAAACTGCATCAGAAACATCCTAAGCATATATTACAGCACAAACAGATTGGTAAACAAACAAGGTGTATGTTGCTACCTCAGAGTATTAAACTACCATTACACATTGAGGGTTATCCCTGTGTACCCCAGGAACTCTCCCCCAGTTCGTTTGGGGCTATGTCAAGCAGGAAAAACAGTAGATCTGAAAGAGGCCCTAAAAGTGCAAATCTGACTAACTACTTAAAACCGGCAACCCTAAATACTGACACAAATCTTATTGAAACAGTCTCACAGGTCCCGCCGGAACCTATGGCAGGCTCTGCTTCTGACTTACAGCGCCAGGAACTTCTCACTAGGGGGGACCTCAATATCATTTCATCAAAAGCAGACATCCATGCGGTACTAACAGAAATGAGATCATTATTTGGGGACTTGAAAAAAGACCTGCAACAAGTCAGTCAACAAGTTCAGACACTAGAAGGCAAGCATGATGCTTTACAAAAACAAGTGAACACCAATTCTCAACAAATTCAAGACCAAGAAGGGAACATACAGTTCTTATTGTCTAGAGTTGAAGACTTAGACAACAGGGGGAGAAGGAACAACATGAGAATCAGGGGGGTCCCAGAATCGATTACAAGTAATGCTCTGGAAGGTTACCTACAGGACCTGTTCAGAACAATTAAAGGGACACCAAACTCAATAGATGTCCCCCTAGAAAGGGCTCACAGAGCCTTGAGACCGAGACCATCCGCTAAAGCACCCCCAAGGGACATTATAGTCAAATTTCTAAGTTTCAAGGACAAGGACTTAATATCACTAAAGGCAAGAAACCTTAACGGAGTGACCCATGCGGGCATACCTTTACAGATCTTCTCTGACTTGAGTCAAATCACCTTGCAAAAGAGGAGAGATCTTAAGTTCATTACTACTGAACTTCAGTCGCATAAAATCCCATACAAATGGGGATTCCCGGTGTGTATAATAGCCACCCTAAATGGCACACAAGCTACTTACAGATCACCACCAGATTTGCCTGATTTCTGCAAGATATTGGAAATAGACATCTCTTCTCCTAACAAAGCAACAGCATCCCATCAGGATCAAGATGCACGGGAAGATGTTCCATCCGTTTGATTGGCATGCACTATGTATGGGCTGAACTTTTGCCCGAATACCGGACATACCCACTCTGGACATTATATGCTTTATGCGTCTTGCTGGAAACATGACAAGAGAAACCTGATAAGTATTATTAGTTTGTTGATAAACATGTTTATTGGTTTGAAAGATGTTTTTGTTTTCTCTCTGCTTTTCCTTCAATACTTGATGGAGTTACTGTGATACATCTGTTTACATAATGATAACTACACCTGACATGGGGGATTTGGGTCACCTAGTTAGGTGTGCTGCAGTTACAACTTAGTTGTCCCTATGAAATAATGCTAAAAAGACACTAAAATAGCTTGGTGATATAGTAACTTTTTAAAGGTCCAACTTAAGTAGCAAGGAAGAGAAGGCCCATTGAACCCCCATATTGCCTAGCACTACTCACTTGAGCCCCCACTTGTGTTTTGGCCACGTTGCAGAATCCATTAGCTTGTAGTGGTACTGGGGATTTAACTTGGTTGAAACATAACGGGGCATAGATCATGTATGGGATTTGGTGCAGACGGTAGGCTACTGACCCCCTATAACTACAATTTCTTTAACCTTATGGAGCAGCCTGAGTAGGCACTGACACGGTACATTGGTTCCTCAAGTACGTTGAAGCAAACAGGTAAAGGAGATGAAGTGAGATTATATCATACTACACTTTGGCTGTTGTTGCACACAGTAGCCCTCACTACTCCTAAGGTTATTTGGATAAATTAACTAATCTGTAAATGGCTTTTTCTTTGTATTGTAACCAGTGCATATTCATGTTATTGTTTTATGTTCACTTAAAAGGGGTTAGGCATGTTCAATGATAATACACACTGCCCTTGGGCCTAGCCATAATGATTACAATGCAGCAGAAAGAAAGTATCGAGCTGCAAGGGCTTACCAGATTATAAATTGATTGCTGTTGCATGCTGGAGCTCAGATAGCGGCTAAAATCATATTGCAGAACTTTATGTTCCCATTATATTTAGGAGGTTGCCTCTGTCTAGTTATTCCTCTCTTTTTCAGAAAAAGTCCAAGGTTAACACATGTACCTAACTGGTTTGGGTACAACTGACCCAAGTACCCTATACTCTTTTAACACTAACACTATCGGGCGTGGGGATACTGATCCCACGCTTTTCTTTTTCTATATATACTTTTCTTAGTCGTACCAACCGATCTAGGTTGTGCTTTCTACTGCTTCTACTAAATACTACATTAACTATTTAATATCACTTACTGTTGTTGAGCCCGGATAATACTATAGAAGTTACATTCTTACTCTGATAGTCTCTCGACTCCTGCATCGAGAGGTATCAAGGCTTAACCTTTCTCTCCTTTTTTTTTTTTTTTTTTTTTTTTCCTCCCCTTCCCCCTTCCCCCCATCCACCAAAATGCCTACACATTGTGTACATAACCTGTCGTTGATGACATTAAATGCTAAAGGTCTTAACATTCCAGAGAAGAGAACACACCTGATAAGTGATGTTAATAGACTACACTGTGATATAATATTCCTACAAGAAACCCACTTCAAGAAGGGTAAAGAACCAAAATGGAGTAACCCTAAATACCCGACAATATACTTTGCATCAGGTCCTACAAAAAAAAACGGGGTGGGTATACTGATAAGAAATTCTTCCCCTTTCTCCTTGACTCATATGGAAGGGGATCCTGAGGGAAGGTACTTGATACTAGTGGGTAAGCTACACAACAAAATGGTCACCTTAACTAATGCATATTTCCCAAATCAACACCAGAGTAAATTTATGACCGTGCTTACAAACAAAATACTAGAATTAGGAAAGGGCGCACTAATTTTTGGAGGTGATTTTAATTTCCCCCTCGACCCCGTACTAGACACATCCAGAACCACAGCTTCTACTCCAAAAAAAATTATCAAGCAATGCAATTCCAGATTAGAGGAATTGGCAGTTCATGACGTCTGGCGTATATTTCATCCCACAAAACGGGACTTTACTTTCTTCTCACACCCTCATGACCTCTATACGAGGATCGATTATATCTTTACAGATCAATCCACTTTAGCACTAGTTAAAGACATCCAGATACTGCCTATAACATGGTCAGACCATGCCCCAGTCATTTGCAGAATGAAATGGCCCACTATCCCAGATCTCCCTTATGTGTGGAGGTTTGATGACTTCATGATCAATAATCAGGTAATAAAAACACGAGTGGAACAGGTACTTGTAGAATATTTTCAAAATAACAACGATGGGGAGCTTCCACCTCATGTCGTGTGGGAGGCACATAAGTGTGTCCTTCGCGGAGAATTAATAAAACAAAAAGCAGTACTATCCAAACAAACTAGAGTTAGATACTCCTCTCTCCTTATCAGGATACAGGACTTGGAGGCTAAACACAAAAGATTACCCACAGATACACAAATCAAGCTAGAACTCCAACAGACCAGGAAGGAAATACAAGATTTGCACACACTTGAACATCAAAAAATTGCCCTAAAGACACAACAAAAATACTTTGAATTTGGGGACAAACCCGGCAAACTCTTAGCGAGAGCTTTGAGGAGGAAACAGTTGAAGACCCATGTACATTCTATCATAAATCAGCATGATCAAACTGTTGTGGACAGCCCAGCAATTGCTGAGGTGCTGCGCTCATATTACCACAATCTGTACAATATACAAACTCCCACAGACGCATCGGAGATGGAGGGTAATACACCTTTTGTACCTGATGTTGAAAATTATTTGGATTCTTTGGCGCTTCCGTCTCTTTCTTGTGAAGAGAAGAGAGATCTTGATGCAATTATTACGTCAGAGGAAGTAGCCAACGCCATAGACAGTCTTCAAACGGGTAAAAGTCCAGGCCCAGACGGCTTTAGTGCCAAATATTACAAATTGTTCAAAGAAGTTCTGTCCCCACACTTAGCCTCACTATTTAACACAATTGGGGACACACAGGAATTTCCTCCCTCTATGCTCCTAGCACACATAACCACTATCCCAAAACCAGGAAAACCCGCTAATCGACCAGAAAATTTTAGGCCAATATCCCTTCTTAATGTAGATTTAAAACTATTTGCAAAAATACTTTCAACTAGACTAAACAAATTTTTACCGAGGTTAATATCCCCTGACCAAGTGGGCTTTGTGCCTGGCCGCGAGGCCAGGGACAATACTATAAAAGCCACCCTTCTCGCTAACTACGTGCAGTGCAACAGCATTCCGTCAATTTTCATATCAACGGATGCGGAGAAAGCCTTCGACAGGGTTAGCTGGAACTTTCTCCGGGCTACCCTGTCGAGGATGAACTTTGGTCATCATTTCATACATAGGGTTTTTTCCCTTTACTCGGCCCCATCAGCACAAGTGAAAATTAATAATATACTCTCTGCCCCTTTTAAAATAGCTAATGGCACGCGGCAAGGCTGTCCGCTTTCACCGCTGCTATTTGCTCTCACTATTGAAGTGTTGGCGCAGAAAATAAGAGAAAACGAGAAAATTACAGGAATTAAAATAGGTGATTATGACCATAAACTTTCCTTATATGCGGACGACGTCCTCCTCTCGGTTACGAACCCCTTGGTCTCGATACCTGAGATTCTGGGAGAGTTTGAAGAGTATGGTAAGCTTTCTAATTTCCATCTAAACCAGACCAAATCAGAAATCTTGAATATAAATCTTCCTCAGGCGGAGGTTTGTCGAGTGGCAGGGATCTGTAAGTTGAGAATCCAGACCCATACACTCAAGTATTTGGGGGTGAATCTCACTCCAAGAATAGACTCCCTGTTTGAAGCTAATTACACTCATTTGATGTCTCAGATAGTTGGTGACCTTTCCTCATGGAAAAACAAAAAAGTGTCATGGTTGGGTAGGATCGGAATAGTAAAAATGAATATTCTCCCACGTATTCTATATTATTTGCAGACACTCCCCATCCCATTCCCATCACAATACATGCAAAAATTCCAGGGGAAATTGGAAGAATTTATTTGGGGGGGTACTAGACCGCGTGTATCTAGACATACACTTTACTTACCAAAAGACAGGAGGGGTCTGGGAATCCCTAACCTCCTTTTATATAAAAGAGCTATAAACCTTCAGCATCAGGTAGAATGGAGCAACAACTCAAAAGAAAAAACATGGGTACACATAGGCAGAACACTTGTGGGAGTCCAGAACATGGGATCACTGGGGTGGTCCTCGGCGAAGACTAGACCTAAATCAATTAGTTCCTATCCAATCCTGCAGGAATTCTTTTCTCAATGGGACAAAATTTTGGTGGAATACCCACACGTGTCCTCGAACCCCTCCCCCTTGACACCATTTGCTTATAACCCAGATATCCCGTTCACAAACACCCAATACGTGACCCAAGACAACACACAAATAGACCAGACGGCATTCTTTAGACTATTGACGGACAAAAAACTTAAAAAACCTGAGGACCTGGCAAGTTCAGGACTCAATATTTCATGGTACTTTTACATGCAACTTCAACACTACCTATTAACATGTAAAAACTTGGGTAATATAACTAGACAGCCTACCCTGTTGGAAACGCTTTGTCTACTGCCCCATACCCCAAAACACTTGATAACTATAATGTATCGCCTATTGACGTCACATAATGAAACTCCTATACCTACATACACCAGACAATGGAATAGGGAGTTAACACCCCCCCTTTCGGAGAAGGACTGGCAAAAAGTATTCAGTAACCATACAAAGGCATCGGTGTCAGCCAGAATTCTCGAATCTAACTACAAATACTTATCCCGTTGGTATCTTACACCAGCCAAAATTAAAAAAATATATAAACAATCTGATGGTAGATGCTGGAGGGGGTGTGGAGAGCAGGGAACTTTTCTTCATATATGGTGGAACTGCGAGCTGGTGAAGCCATATTGGCAATCAGTTCTTGACATGATAGATTCCAAATTACAAATCACATTGAATAGAGGACCAGGTCTCCTATTCTTTCATGGCCTACCCAAGCTGGTTGACAAACCCAAAAAATACCTCCTCTACATGATGCTCAATGGCGCCAAATCTCTTATCCCAAAAAACTGGAAGTCTATTAGAGTGCCTCTGGTCACAGATTGGGAGAACCAGGTTGAAAAATGCCTGGTGCTGGAGCGTTTCCGTTACCTAAGGGACGATAGAATGGAATTATATGAATACATGACAGAACTCTGGAAACCACCAATTGTGTTGACCTATTTTTCTTACCAAATCACGCAGGTACCATAAAGATTGCCTATAACTCCCTTTTCCCGTTTCACATCCCCCCCCCGCCCAATATTTTATTTAATTTTTTTTTTTTTTTTTCTTCTCCCATTTCTCTTGCTCTCTTCTCTTCTCTGTTTTCTTCTTCATATTATTGTACTGTTTATGTTGAACATATTGTTCGGTGTGCGTTAATACACCTATGTTTATATTATAACAAATGTCAAAACTGTTGTATTTCAAAATCCAGAGTTCTCAGGAACCTAGCCAATTATATTAAGGGAGAAACCAAAATAACGACTCATAATGATAAGCTCCTGAGTTTAATATCACACTTATGAGATTATGCTGATGTGTATTATGGACATTGGAAGAATAAACACAGCAGGCTCGGGAGATTTTTGTGCCTAGATCTTTAGCGTTAGATCTTTGGTTAACAGGTCCCCTTATCCCTAAAAAATGTATAATGTACTTGAGACTCTTTATACTGTAGAATATACGGTTATTGTATTTGTATATACTTCTGTTATTCATCTTTTATATGTACTGTTATTCATGATAACCAATAAAGCTTTTGAAAATTGAAAAAAAAAAAAAAAAAAAAAAAAAAAAAAAAAAATCACTATGTATAATAATATCTTCGGAATCGTGAGTGCTGAGATCTAACAGATTCTGTTGATTTTGAGATAGTATGTTTGTATTAGTCTCGATAGTATCCAGATCATTAAGTATTTCAAGAGTCGACTGGTCTGAATGGTCTAAAGTGATGAGAGGTGTCACAGTAATTTTAGGTGTACTTTTTAAAAAATACCTTTTTAAAGTGAGGTTTCTAATGTATTTTTGCACATCAATATATGTCTGAAATTTATCTGGAGCTTTTTTGGTGGCAAAATTAAGGCCCTTGGCTAAAAGGTTAATTTCTTTGCTGCCCAATGTTGTAGTGGATAAATTAAAGATATTTGCTTTGTTTTTTTCTATCTCATTCTTTTTGTGTTTGAGTAGTTGTGTCTTTCTCCCCCCCCCCCCCCTCTACATCCCCGCTTACTCTTCTTCGTTTGCCTGGCAAAATTCTTGTGTTTTCTATTGCATGTTCTTGCCTTTCTATTGGATCTCGAAATCTCCCAGTTGGGGAGGTTGCAAGATCTAAACAATGAAGCTGATGGTTTCTATTAGTATGATCCATTTTATTATGTGTGATCTGTGTGGTTTTGGGTTTAGCCCCTTGTATTTGCCAGTTTTGATTTGAATGTATCTTAGGTTCTTTATTCTCTTAATTGTCTAAAGTATCAAACCTGTTAGAGGTTGGAATATTGAATCTAGTTTCCTTTAATTAAGGTGGTGCATGTTTTTCTTTTGTAGCAAAAGAGCTGTTTAACTTAGGGCAATGCCCTACAAAAGGCCCTTTTAAGGGCCCCCCCTCAAAAGGCCCATTTTAAGGGCCCTTGGTAGTTTGGGATGGGGGTTTGTATACTGTTAGGGGGTGTTTGTTTTTCTTTTGTAGCAAAAGAGCTGTTTAACTTAGGGCAATGCCCTACAAAAGGCTCTTTTAACCCCTTAACGACCAAGGACATACGCCACACGTCCTCAAAAAAAATACAGTTAATGACCGAGGATGTGTGGCGTACGTCCTTGGTCTGGAAAGCAGCTGGAAGCGATCCTGCTCGCTTCCAGCTGCTTTCCGGTTATTGCAGTGATGCCTCGATATCAAGGAATCCTGCAATAACCCCCCTTGGCCATCCGATGCAGAGAGAGCCACTCTGTGGCCCTCTCTGCACCGGACATCGGTGGCCGGTATCGTTGGTGGGTGGGAGCAACTCTGGGAGGCGAGTGGGCGGCCATCGATGTGCCGAGTGGAGTGGAGGGGGGCGGGATTGGGGGTGGGACAGATGGGAGCGTGCACGGGAGCATGCACATGCACAGGGGCGGCGGGCGGGTGCGTGCATGGGGCGGGAGCGGGAGGGAACCGCTACACTGCAGAAAAAAAAGTTAATAAAAGTAAAAAAAAAAAACATATTTAAAAAAATGCAATGATCATCTAAGGGTTCTGGAAGGGGTGGGGGGTTGGTCTTGGGGGGGAAGCTACACTACAGAAAAGGGCAATAAAAAACTAAACTGGGTACTGGCAGACAGCTGCCAGTACCCAAGATGGCGCCCATTAAGGCAGAGGGGGAGGGTTGGAAAGCTGTTTGGTGCGGGATCAGTGAGGTTGGGGGCTAAGGGGGGATCCTACACAGCAGCATATGTAAATATTTAAAAAAAAAAAACCAAATATAGCTTTTATTTTAGTACTGGCAGAGTTTCTGCCAGTACTTAAGATGGCAGAGACAATTGTGGGGTGGGGGAGGGAAGAGAGCTGTTTGGGAGGGATCAGGGGGTCTGATGTTTTAGGTGGGAGGCTGAGCTCTACACTAAAGCTAAAATTAACCCTGCAAACTCCCTACAAGCTACATAATTAACCCCATCACTGCTAGCCATAATACACGTGTGATGTGCAGCGGCATTTGGTGGCCTTTTAATTACCAAAAAGCAACGTCAAAGCCATATATGTCTGTTATTTATGAACAAAGGGGATCCCAGAGTAGCATTTACAACCATTTATGCCATAATTGCACAAGCTGTTTGTAAATGATTTCAGTGAGAAACCTAAAATTGTGAAAAATGTAACTTTTTTTTAATTTGATCGCATTTGGCGGTGAAATGGTGGCATGAAATATACCAAAATTGACCTAGATCAATACTTGGGGTTGTCTACTATACTACACTAAAGCTAAAATTACCCCTAAAAGCTCCCTACATGCTCCCTAATTAACCCCTTCACTGCTGGGCATAATACACGTTAGTGCGCAGTGGCATTTAGCAGCCTTCTAATTACCAAAAAGCAACACCAAAGCCATATATGTCTGCTATTTCTGAACAAAGGGGATCCCAGAGAAGAATTTACAACAATTTAAGCCATAATTGCACAAGCTGTTTGTAAATAATTTCAGTGAGAAACCAAATGTTTGTGAAAAAAATAGTGAAAAAGTGAACAATTTTTTGTATTTAATCGCATTTGGCGGTGAAATGGTGGCATGAAATATACCAAAATGGGCCTAGATCAATACTTTGGGATGTCTACTAAAAAAAAATATAAACATATCAATGGATATTCAGAGATTCCTGAAAGATATTAGTGTTCTAATGTAACTAGCGCTAATTTTGAAAAGTAATGGTTTGGAAATAGCAAAGTGCTACTTGTATTTATGGCCCTATAACTTACAAAAAAAAGCAAAGAAGATGTAAACATTGGGTATTTCTAAACTCAGGACAAAATTTAGAAACTATTTAGCATGGGTGTTTTTTGGTGGTTGTAGATGTGTAACAGATTTTGGGGGTCAAAGTTAGAAAAAGTGTGTTTTTTTCAATTTTTTCCTCATATTTTATCATTTTTTTATAGTAAATTATAAGATATGATGAAAATAATGGTATTTTTTTAAAAAAAAGTCAATTTAATGGTGAGAAAAATGGTATATAATATGTGTGGTACAGTAAATGAGTAAGAGGTAAATTACAGCTAAACACAAACACTGCAGAAATGTAAAAATAGCCTTGGTCCCAAACGGACAGAACATTGAAAAGTGCTGTGGTCATTAAGGGGTTAAGGGTCCTTGGTAGTTTATTTTAGATTGGTCTGCCTGTCTGGAGGACCACTTCGCCCGGCTTGGATGAAGACGTCTCCCGGTAAGTTGATCTTCAGGGGGTTAGTGTTAAGTTTTTTTAAGGGTGTATTGGGTTGGTTTATTTTTTAGATTAGGGGTTTGGGCTTGCAAAAGAGCTAACGGCTCTTTTAAGGGCAATGCCTATCCAAATGCCCTTTTTCAGGGCAATGGGGAGCATAGTTTTTTTTAGCTAGTATTTTATTTGGGGGGTTGGTTGTGTGGGTGGTGAGTTTTACTGTTGAAGGGGTTGTTTGTATTTTTTTTACAGGTAAAAGAGCTGATTTCTTTGGGACAATGCCCCGCAAAAGGCCCTTTTAAGGGCTATTGGTAGTTTAGTTTAGGCTATGTTTTATTTTTATTTTGGGGGGGCTTTCTATTTTAATAGGGCTATTAGATTAGGTGTAATTAGTTTAAATTTCTGTAATTTGTTTATTTTCTGTAATTTAGTGTTTGTTTTTGTACTTTAGATAATTTAATTTAGGTACTTGTATTTAATTTAGTAAAATTATTTAATTATAGTGTACAGGGAGTGCAGAATTATTAGGCAAGTTGTATTTTTGAGGATTAATTTTATTATTGAACAACAACCATGTTCTCAATGAACCCAAAAAACTCATTAATATCAAAGCTGAATATTTTTGGAAGTAGTTTTTAGTTTGTTTTTAGTTTTAGCTATTTTAGGGGGATATCTGTGTGTGCAGGTGACTATTACTGTGCATAATTATTAGGCAACTTAACAAAAAACAAATATATACCCATTTCAATTATTTATTTTTACCAGTGAAACCAATATAACATCTCAACATTCACAAATATACATTTCTGACATTCAAAAACAAAACAAAAACAAATCAGTGACCAATATAGCCACCTTTCTTTGCAAGGACACTCAAAAGCCTGCCATCCATGGATTCTGTCAGTGTTTTGATCTGTTCACCATCAACATTGCGTGCAGCAGCAACCACAGCCTCCCAGACACTGTTCACAGAGGTGTACTGTTTTCCCTCCTTGTAAATCTCACATTTGATGATGGACCACAGGTTCTCAATGGGGTTCAGATCAGGTGAACAAGGAGGCCATGTCAGTAGATTTTCTTCTTTTATACCCTTTCTTGCCAGCCACGCTGTGGAGTACTTGGACGCGTGTGATGGAGCATTATCCTGCATGAAAATCATGTTTTTCTTGAAGGATGCAGACTTCTTCCTGTACCACTGCTTGAAGAAGGTGTCTTCCAGAAACTGGCAGTAGGACTGGGAGTTGAGCTTGACTCTATCCTCAACCCGAAAAGGCCCCACAAGCTCATCTTTGATGATACCAGCCCAAACCAGTACTCCACCTCCACCTTGCTGGTGTCTGAGTCGGACTGGAGCTCTCTGCCCTTTACCAATCCAGCCACGGGCATTCATCTGGTCCATCAAGACTCACTCTCATTTCATCAGTCCATAAAACCTTAGAAAAATCAGTCTTGAGATATTTCTTGGCCCAGTCTTGACGTTTCAGCTTGTGTGTCTTGTTCAGTGGTGGTCGTCTTTCAGCCTTTCTTACCTTGGCCATGTCTCTGAGTATTGTACACCTTGTGCTTTTGGGCACTCCAGTGATGTTGCAGCTCTGAAATATGGCCAAACTGGTGGCACGTGGCATCTTGGCAGCTGCACGCTTGACTTTTCTCAGTTCATGGGCAGTTATTTTGTGCCTTGGTTTTTCCACACGCTTCTTTTGACTATTTTGAATGAAATGCTTGATTGTTCGATGATCACGCTTCAGAAGCTTTGCAATTTTAAGAGTGCTGCATCCCTCTGCAAGATATCTCACTATTTTTGACTTTTCTGAGCCTGTCAAGTCCTTCTTTTGACCCATTTTGCCAAAGGAAAGGAAGTTGCCTAATAATTATGCACACCTGATATAGGGTGTTGATGTCATTAGACCACACCCCTTCTCATTACAGAGATGCACATCACCTAATATGCTTAATTGGTAGTAGGCTTTCGAGCCTATACAGCTTGGAGTAAGACAACATGCATAAAGAGGATGATGTGGTCAAAATACTAATTTGCCTAATAATTCTGCACTCCCTGTAGTGTTAGGTGTTAATGTAACTTAGGTTAGGTTTTATTTTACAAGTATATGTGTCTTTATTTTAACTAGGTAGTTATTAAATAGTTAATAACTATTTAATAACTATTCTACCTAGTTAAAATAAATACAAACTTGCCTGTAAAATAAAAAAAAAATTAAGCTAGCTACAATGTAACTATTAGTTATATTGTAGCTATGTTTGGGTTTTGTTTTACAGGTAAGTATTTACATTTAAATATGAATAATTTAGTTAATGATAGGAAATTTTAGTTAGATTTCTTTTAATTATATTTAAGTTAGGGGGTGTTAGGGTTTGGGTTAGACTTAGATTTAGGGGTTAATAACTTTAATATAGTGGCGGCGACGCTGGGGGCGGCAGATTAGGGGTTAATAAATGTAGGTAGGTGGCGGCGATGTTAGGGATGGCAGATTAGGGGTTAATAATATTTAACTAGTGTTTGCAAGGAGGGAGTGTGGCGGTTTATGGGGTTAATATATTTATTATAGTGGCGGCAATGTCTGGTTTGGCAGATATGGGGTTACTTTTTTTTCTTTTAGTGTTTGCGATGTGGGAGGGCCTCGGTTTAGGGGTTAATAGGTAGTTTATGGGTGTTAGTGTACTAACTAACATACCGGCGCTATGCAAGTCCCATTGAAAAAAGAGGATATGCAATTTACTTAAGTGGATTTGCGGCATTTCCAAGTCTGGCCAAAAAAATGAGCGGTACACCTGTACCTGCAAGACTCGTAATACCAGTGGGTATTTAAAAGCAGGATTAGGACCAGCTAACGCTGCTTTTTAAGCCTAATGAAAAACTAGTAATCTAGCTGATAGTTTGCGTGGATTCAATGTTTACTGAATAAAGAATTATATTTTAAAAGGCTCCCCGGTATTTGCTTAATTTATGGATAGTTTATATATATATAATAACGCTATCAACAGGAGTATTTAAAGCCAAAAATTTTAGCCAGTTTCAACACTGCTTCTGATGAAAAAGTTTGCTATAACTTTGAAATGCATCAGGCTTGCTTAAGGTGTTGAAATTCGACTGTTCATATATATATATATATATATATATATATATATATATATATATATATATATATATATATATTATGAGACTCGATCAAATCCGTTTTTATACTTATTGTGTACTTTTTAAATACACTGTTTGGATCCATCCTGATTTTATACATTAATTGACAATTGGAAACACTATGAAACTGCTTTATGAAATTGTTTGATTTATTGACGATACCTCATAGAGATTGAGGTTATGTTTGTGAGTACCATTGTTTCTACTATTAAACCTGATTTCGGCTAAACAATATTACGCTATGTGTGTTCTATCTTCCTTCTCTGCATAAAAATCAAGCGGAAGATCTGAGAGGAGCTGGACACAGAGAAGGAATCAGTGTGGAGCGGTGAGACGGACTACGGACACTGGAAATAAGCTGCTCTGGGAAAACCAGCATAACTATTCATTTGAGAAAGTGCCTATTCCTTACCTCATATGATTGAGGGCGGTTAATGTAAGTAGAACCTGAGCACAGTATCAGGATATTTGGATTTAAGGAGGATTGTCTTAAAAGATATTCTTTCTGTGATACAAAAGACTTATTATATGCTTATATGGACGTTACTGCATACTGAGCTATATCGATTTCCAGGCACTCAAACTATGTTTATTTGATTTGATTTGTTTTAGACAACTTGATTTTTTTGAACGGATAGTTGATACATTGTCCTTATACGTATTGCTGTATCAGCTATATTACTTACGTCAGGTCAGTTTATACAATAGTAGATTGTGTATCATAGGAGACCTGATTATATACACATATTGGATCAATATTTTTACACACTTAGATACACTGCGGCAGGAAACTATAGTGCTCATATACAAGGGGCGTGTCTGTTTATTAGACCGAAGTGTACTATAGAGTTCTTGGTGACACTCCATAATCAATGTATTAAGGTGCCTAAATTCTGTGATACACCGTCCGCATCTCACAATATAACGAATATATTCATCTACACTTTTACGGTACCATCTGTTTAAATATTGAAATATGAGCATTAGTCATTTATATTTAAAAGGAATTGCTGATATATTGGAGGTTTAGTGCTGTGTAATATACCAAAACTTTTTATATATATATATTATAGAAAGAGAGAGAGAGAGAGAGAGAGAGAGAGAGAGAGAGAGAGAGAGAGAGAGAGAGAGAGAGAGAGAGAGAGAGAGGGAGAGGGAGAGATAGATATAACACACCTATCTTCAATTAAAATACCTAAAAATGGTAAAACTGATCTAGCTTAAATTCTGTAGAAATAAGCAATTGAAGTTTAGCCAAACTTGCTATTGAAAAATCAGGCTGAAAATAGAAACTTCAATCAAACTTGAACTATGGTTGCTCCATTATACAGCCATAACTGAGAAATGTTCTGACAAAATAAATGTCACAGAGCTGTACTTATCTTTTAATTGTAAAATAAGGAAGGGTTAGGACTTAAAATGACAGTTGCTATTTCCTTGACTGTTACACTAGCATTATCTAGTTAAATGTATGGTAATTTACAGCTGCTAGACTGCTAAAACAATGCCAAAAACATAGCACTTTTTATAGTTCTGTTTATCTATTAGAGACACATACTGAATTGTAATCTAACTGGCTGTAAACAGTAATAAAAATTAATTGATATGTACTATAACTATAACATTTTCAGTATGGTCTTTGAAATAGTTTCCCTAGAGAGTTATTGGGTAGTCACAATATACAATGTATTATTATTGTTTAATGCAAAACTATTATTTATCCTTCTACAAAATATTTTTGTTATATATTTTAATAATATTCCTATGTAGCTTATTTATTAATCCAACATTCATAATTTACCAATTAAAAAATATATTTACACAAAGGTTACTGCTAAATATAATTTCCATTCCAAGTAAGTTAGAATCTTGGTGGTTTGTAATTCACTTTAAAGGCAACATTAAAAAGTCAAAGCACATCATTATACTCCAGCAAAACTGGGAACAAATAATAATGTAGTTTGAGAAGCTGCACTACAGTGTTAGTTCGCTAAATTCTGTTATATAGCCAATAAAGGGGAAATTGTATGTTTGCGAATATGTGTATGGCACACACACACAGTTGCTGGACATTGTGGGTTTAATAAACTATAAAAAAGGGATTAAACACATAGCTAAACTCCCGCTCAGGAACTGACCGATTTGTCCTGCTCAGTGTCTGCGCCACCTGTAGCTAGCAGGCAGGATTTTACTTATGTATTTAATCCATTTCTGTAGGTTTAGTAGTTTTCTAAGGTCACTTAGGCAAATATTACATTATTTAATGAATAATATTATATACAGAAAGAGCATCACTCAACCAGGATAAACAATGGCTCAATAGCTTGTTCTTTTTTGGGTTCGCCACCTGGGGATGACCTCTCTTTACTATTCACAGAGAAGAACTTTCCTTAAGTATATCAGTCTGATCCTAACTAACAACGATTATTCAGCCCTGAAATACAAAGCATTACTCCTCTGAACAAGGAACATAGCAATCCAGACAATTAGTATGGGCTTTTTCAATAACAAGCAACCATACCCCTCTAGGCACATTAGGCAGGGAGTCCACATCTGGTTTCCTCCATTATCCTTGAGGAGACTTTTTCCAGGGTCATAATAAACACACACAGAAAGAGAACCATTTAATTAGAAATGAACCTTGGGTTAATATCTTATTTTTGGCAGGTCACTTTTAGGCAAATTGTGATTTTCACAGAGAATTTTAATGAAATATATTAGTCTGACCATGTTTAAAAAATGAACAATCATCTGGGATTGTCATGTTTATTGGTTAGAGGGGGATTGCCTGGTATTTCTGGTCTGGAAAGCCCTTTTTAAGCAGGATCAAACTAATATAGTTCAGGAAAGTTCTCCTATGTAAGAAGTACAATTATGCTAAAAATAAAGTAGGCTGCTCCCAGGTGGTTCCCCTGAAAGAACAAGCTACTGAACAGTTGCTTGTCCCTGGGTGAGTGCTTCTCTTTCTGTATCTAATGAATGGGAGCAAGCTATTTGAAAATTCATTGAAGTAATCTATCCAACCAAGTATTTTCCTGGCTTTTATGCATGTGAAAATGTCTATTGTCATTCAATATATTGCATACATTTACATGAACAAGAAGCAGTATTTCAATATCACCATTATTCTAAAATAAAAATGCCCACTTATTTATGGTGGCATTTCATACTTTTGTTAAACTAGTGATATAATAATGCTGAGTCCTTCTCAATATTATCAATTTTTTTGGATCATTTAATTACATCTGATGTTAGAAGTTTGAATTACTATTATAATTGGAACATTAGAAATCTGAACAATTATTTATTATTATTTCCTCTGTGTTAGTACAAAGCACTATCAGGGTAAATTTGCATTCCTCTTCTGATACTGAATCCTTGTAGCTATTACTTAATGACATAATTAATATATTTTGTCAACCACCATTGTGGAAGCCAGTGACCAATCTGCATACTTAATGTACTTCTATCATCTGCTTTAACCCTCAACAGCCATAAGGGACCTCCCCACCACCGACACCTCCTGTATATGCACTTTTATCCTAAGGACCCATCCTTCCTAAGATGCCATCATTGAAACTTTACCCATGGTCTCTGGTACACTTTCTACTCAATGAATACAAGAAACAATAGGTGTCATAACTATATCTGTGGGACCCAAACCTCAACATCTTCATCCATTTGAAGCCTTTTACCAGTGATTTATAGCTGCATCTATCTGTTTTACTTAAAGCCCATAAGAGTACCCTCTCTGTATATAAAGGACTATTTTAAATAGAAAAACAATTAGTAAAATTGGACACTTATATTTAACCCCTGAAAAATAATACTGAGTAGAATCTGAAAAACGTGATTATTGCACAAGTACAAGTAATGTTTAAAATTGTCCTCATTTTGGAAACCAGTTCTTGAAGAATATTTCAGACAGACACCTTCCTTGATAGCTATGAATTCCTATGACTGAAGGCTAGAAATCCACTTGAATTTGAGAATAGAATTTAAGAAGACAAGACAAAATGCTATGCAAAAGTCAGATCTCAAATGTGACTCCAGCACATATTGTAATCTAAAATAGCCAATTAGCATAATGTTCAAATCAGATATAAAATAAACATTTACAGTAGTTATTGTGTTACACTGAGAACAGCAGTATTAACAATGATTGAAAAGTAGAAGTTTGATCAAAGCAGGCCTCCACACCTCCAAGATCTTGGGATTTGTATTTTAAAAACCTAGAACACTAAAGACTTAACACCCTACCAAATCTGCTTTACTGTGTAAGAAACGTTAATATAAGGACACTTTAACCCTTTGCGGTTCTTTAAATGCTTCATTTGTGATCTAATTTTCGCCGCAATTTTTTTGAATTACACAGCTAAATAGCAAGTCACTGCTGGATGTCTCTATTTAGCTGAGAAATTAAAAGCGGCAAAGTCGGAATATATCCGACATTTGAGTGCATGCGCTAAAACCCTTTGTCAGATATATTGCGACAAAGAACTGCAAAGGGTTAAAGCTCTATAGGCCTATTTCAATTGTTTTTCCTCAAATATATTTTGGAAACTTTACAACATAGTAGTTATGGCTGTAGCTTTGTATACAAATATATCAATAACTTTTTATCTGTTTCAAAATGCCAGGCTTTTTAGTGAAATAAATTTGAGGAAAGCTTTTGATAAGCATCATGGAATGCTCTTTTGAATCTAAACCTTGACTACATTACCACACAAGTATAATATGGTATTGATATATTTTAGAAATAAATGTATGCAGTGTGCATTCTTTATGTAACAGAAAAATCTAAAATTTTATATAAATATTAGAGCTATTCAAGATTTACAAGTTGTAGCAAAGATAAAGGAATTATCTACTTGTTTGCACATTATCTGACCATAATTTGTGTTTCTCTTCCAATATTTAAAATGCCTTGTTAAAAAGCTTTGTTTTTTTTTAAAATGTATTTATTCAGCAGATAAATTGATGTAAACATATAAACACGTCATTCATGGATAAGAGACAACAAACTGAGTAAAATATTTTTAATGTGACTGTCACCGGAAGGCTTCCAGTGGTAACATGCTTTAGTTTATGTAGGTTAGATGCTAGCAAGGAAGAAGTCTGACTCTGAAAACAATCAGGAAATAAAATATCTTTGGCTTGTAATGTAATATAAGATATAACAAGCATAGAGAAATAAGCCAAAATAATGTTATACTTGGGATAGCTTAACAACTGTGAGGGGCAGAAAGGAGACAAACCATGAAGACTGAGAAGGAATATAAAGATATATTAGATTAAAGACGTCAACTGAAACTGAAGAATAAAGGTCCTTGAAAGGCAGGAGAGGGATTTTGTAGTTAATGCATCACTTAACAGGAACACAGTTGTGGGATATCAACATTGTAGATGAAGGGGTGAAGTTTAAAGAGAGGAAGATGACCCGAGTAGCTGTATTTAGAAAAGTTTTAGATATCAGATTGCCTTCAAGATGAAACAACAGTTAAACACTCATATCTTTCCCTGATTTGCAGGTGTAAGGTCAAGGTTAGAAATATATAACTGAGTGTCAATATAAATTCTATTTTAATCCAAATGGTGTTATCAGTTCTCAGATGATATAAGTGCAGAGTTGAAGTTGTAAATTTCTATTAAATAAGCATTTAAAGCTATCACTTTCATGCCTTTTTACATTTAAATTAGTTTTAAACACTCACTTTAATATTGGGTGTTTTTCTTTTGTTGTTTTTATATTTATGAAGATTATATATATATATATATATATATATATATATATATATATATATATATATATATATATATATATATATATATATATATTTGGCAACAACCATAACTGAACTTTTTTTTATTTGTTTTTATATTTTTATTTCTATAAATCCTTTGGGCGCAATCCGATATGGATCGTAGTTTGCGGCGCAAGCGAGGGAACCCCCGCCGCCCGTAGTTTCAGCTCGCAACTCGAGCTATCCCATATATGGCACCGTAAGAAGCTAAAGTGCCGTAAGTCTGATAAACCAGCGATGTCCAGAAATCTGCGTAAGTACAAATTTCTGGAGTCGCCAGTGACTTACGGCACTTTAGAAACTGCCGCCGCCTACAAAACCTGACTAAGTTATAAAATCACCGTACTGTCTAACATGCCTCCCAAACATAGCCCGACACGTCTAACCCTCTATCCGCTATCCCCCCTCACTATCCTAACAATAAAAAATGTATTAACCCCTAAACCGCCACTCCCGGACCCCGCCGCCACCTAATAAAGTTATTAACCCCTAAACCACTGCTCCCGGACCCCGCCGCCACCTACATTAACTACCCCCTAATGTGAGCTCCTACCCCGCCGCCAGCTACATTACCTACCCCCTAATGTGAGCTCCTACCCCGCCACCAGCTACATTAACTACCCCCTAATGTGAGCCCCTTACACCACCGCCAGCTACATTAACTACCCCCTAATGTGAGCCTCTTACACCGCCGCCAGCTATATTAAAATTATTAACCCCTAATTTAATCCCCCTACCCCGCCGCCAGCTATATTAAAATTATTAACCCCTAATCTAATCCCCCTACCCCGCCGCCAGCTATATTAAAATTATTAACCCCTAATTTAATCCCCCTACCCCGCCGCCAGCTATATTAAATTAATTAACCCCTAATCTAATCCCCCTATACTGCCACCAGCTATATTAAATACATTAACCCCTAATCTAATCCCCCTAAAGTAATTACCTCTATTACCAGCCCTTAAAATGGCCTTTTGCGTGACATTGCCCCAAAGTAACAGCTCTATTGCCAGCCCTTAAAAGGGCTTTATGCGGGGCATTTCCCCAAAGAAATCAGCTCTTTTACCAGCCCTTAAAAGGGCTTTTTGCGGGGCATTGTCACAAAGAAATCAGCTCTTTTGCATCTAATCTAAATCCCCCTACACCGCCGCCACCTATAATAAATGTATTAACCCCTAATCTAATCCCCCTACACCGCCGCCACATATAATAAATGTATTAACCCCTAATCTAATCCCTCTACACCGCCGCCAGCTATATTAACTATATTAACCCTAATTATATTAGGGTTAATATAGTTATTATATTATATATATTAACAATATTAACCCTAATTATATTAGGGTTAATATAGTTAATATCGTTATTATATTATATATATATATTAAGTATAATAACCCTATCTAACTCTAACATCCCTAACTAAATTCTTATTAAAATAAATCTAATTAATATTAATATTATTAATTAAAATATTCCTATTTAAATCTAAATACTTACCTATAAAATAAACCCTAAGATAGCTACAATGTAATTAATAATTACATTGTAGCTATTTTAGGGTTTATATTTATTTTACAGGTAACTTGGTATTTATTGTAACTAGGTACAATAGGTATTAAATAGTTAATAACTATTTAATAGCTACCTAGTTAAAATAATTACCAATTTACCTGTAAAATAAATCCTAACCTAAGTTACAAATACACCTACACTATCAATAAATTAAATAAACTACAAATATCTAAACTAAAATACAATTAAATAAACTAAACTAAATTACAAAAACAAACATTAAATTAAAAAAAATAATAAAAAAGATTACAAGATTTTTAAGCTAATTACACCTATTCTAAGCTCCCTAATAAAATAATAAAGCCCCCCAAAATAAAAAAAAATTCCCTACCCTATTCTAAATTCAAAAAGTTAACAGTATCTATTTTGTTCGTGTACCAAATGTATCGCAAACCTATTGCAGGCAATTCTATTTTGCACTCTTCTAGTTCTCATCCCAGACATGTTTTTAGGGGTATTGCCAAGGGACAATTTCTCAGAACAAGGAGGATTAGTTCAAATGATGCTACCTTTCATTCTGAATCTCAGTCGCTAAAGAAAAGGCTTGAGAATAGAGGTTACCCTACTCAGATAATAAATGATGCAATGAGAGATACTGGTCAAACTGATCGCTCTAGCCTCTTAAAGTTGAACAGACATAACATGCAGTCCAGAAAACAAACTGATGAGAAACCATTCTTTATTACTAAATACTCCATGCAATATTATCAAATTTGTAATATCATTAAAAAATATCTACCCATCCTATATGGGGATGATCTTTTGAAAGACACTATTAGTAATGGTTGTAGGTTTGTGTATAAAAGAAACCTTACACTAGGTAATATGATATCACCTAGTCAACTCCGAACCCCTGGAAATCAGAGTTCATGGCTCAGACACAATGGTACCTATAGGTGCGGAAAAAATTGCAAGGCTTGTGAAGTTATTAAAATAGGACCTAATTTTAGATCCTACGTCACTGGACATGAGTACAACACAAAAGGATGTGTCAATTGCTCTACCACTTTTGTGGTTTATCTAATTGGATGTAAGAGCCACAATTTACAATACATAGGTATGACAAGTCGTGATGTTCGCACCAGGATACGAGAACACTTGGGCTACATAAAGAATAAAATTGATTGTTCTGAGTTGGCTAGACATTTCATCACAGTTCATGGTGGAGATGTGCGTGATTTTGAATGGAATGCAATAGAGACCATTAATAGACCCCCAAGGGGAGGAGATAAGTGGTCTATTCTTGCTAGACAAGAGGTCTATTGGAATAACAAAATGCGCACATTAACCCCTCATGGATTTAATTCAGAAAATGATATTATTAATTTCTGGGAATAAATGTTTAATATGGTTAAGGCTTATTTATTTATTATCTATCAGATACTGGTGTATATATATCCATTTATTCATTTAACTTTCACACTTGGGTCTTAGATTTGAAATGTTTTACTAGTGTTGGTTTAATTTTGTATCATTCTGTATCTTGTTTTGTTTTGTTATATTTTGTTTTTTCTATCTAGGATTTGATGATCTAGGATAGTAGTTAAGATTACATAATTATATATTTTTGAACACATCATTTCATATCTTTGTATATATATCTTTCCTGTCATTTGTAATGGGTATTTATCAATTGATTTAGATTGGGGACTTGGCTTAAATTATTATCTAAGGTGTTTAGATTGATAGGTTGGTACACTATATAAATTTATATGTATGGGTTTATTTATGTGATCTCATTGCATTCGCTAATCATTCCATGAATTCTGATTTATAGTATTGAACATGATTCTAATGAATTTAATCAAATATTTTGATGTTTTGATATTCTGGAATTTTTGCATTTATTGCCTGTAATCAGCTCCGTTTATTATGAATTGTTATTTACACTTAATTAGCTCTGTTTCATGTATTTAGAATTAACCCTATAGATAATATGTTTTCCTATTTATACTATCTTTAGCACCTATATTTAACCTCTGTGAAGTGTTAAGGGTTAAGCTTTGTTCACCTGTAGGGGATGGAAGGGGAGGGGTGTTTTTATGTTTTAACCAATGAGGAACATTTTACCTGTGTAAATAAGGGTGACACCTGTATCAAATTATGTCTATGATTACGGCTACATTTGGCCGAAACATGTAAGACTTATTTTGTATCTTCCACCATCCCTTGATGTTACCTTCATATTATTTTAATTACTTGGATATGTATCTTGAATAAATTTTGGACTTTTATTTATCTACATTGGCGACTCTTTGGACTTATTTTTTTCTATTTATCTAGAAGGGTAAGGAGCCCTTCTGTCTTCAAGTTGCCTTGCAGCCACGGGTGGTTGTACCCTTTCTGAGCACTGCTTTTGTGTGTGGAGGAGGGTTTAGTGAGTAGCGCTGCTTGGAGTTGGTGCTATTCGGGAGCTGACGTAGGACCACGCAAACAGGAAGTGCCATTGCGCATAGTAGTGCAGCCTCGCGGAGGTGAAGGCACTGAACGCCGAACAGGCATTCCGGTAAAGATTGGGCTCATACAAGCCTCTGAAGCAGAACCGGTTGGATGTTGCTGTTCCCCTGTTGAGCGGGTGAGTTCGTCTACTTGTGAATAACAAGTTTTATCATTATCTTCAGCATTCATACTTTGCACCCTTTTCGCTACGATACCCTCCACACACAGGGACATATCTATTTGCAGGAATTGCTCTATGTATATGTACAACCTTACAAATTCTTTGTACCCGGCACCATCATAATTATACTCGAGTAATCTGTACGTTTGTACTACCTTTTATGGTACTTTTGGAAGTTATCAAATGACTAGCAGGTACGCTCTGCACTTCGCCGCCCCGGAGGCGGTGGATCCCATAGGAATCAATGGGTGTCTGACCATAGTGAAAGTTCATGTTCGCTGCTGCTCGACATCCCATTGATTCCTATGGGAGCTGTCTACACCTAACACCCTAACATGTACCCCAAGTCTAAACACCCCTATTCTATCCCCCCTACACCGCCACCTATATTAAACATGTTAACCCCTAAACCGCCGCTAGTGGACCCCGCCACAACTATAATAAATATGTTAACCCCTAAACCGCCGCTCCCGGAGCCCGCCGCAACTATAATAAATATGTTAACCCCTAAACCGCTGCTCCTGGACCCCGCCACCACCTATATTAAACTTATTAACCCCTAATCTGCCCCCCCTACACCGCCGCCACCTATAATAAATGTATTAACCCCTATCTTGCCCCCCCATACCGCCGCCATCTATATTAAACTAATTAACCCCTAAACCTAAGTCTAACACTAACCCTAACACCCCCCTAACTTAAATATTATTTTAATAAATCTAAATAAAAATTACTCTTATTAACTAAATTAATCCTATTTAAAAATAAATACTTACCTATAAAATAAACCCTAATATAGCTACAATATAACTAATAATTATATTGTAGCTATTTAAGGATTTATTTTTATTTTACAGGCAAATTTAAATTTATTTTAAATAGGTACAATAGCTATTAAATAGTTATTAACTATTTAATAGCTACCTAGATAAAATAAAGGCACATTTACCTGTAAAATAAAAACTAACCTAAGTTACAATTACACCTAACCCTACACTATCATTAAATAAATTATTCCTATTTAAAACTAAATACTTACCTGTAAAATAAACCCTAAGATAGCTACAATGTAATTAATAATTACATTATAGCTATTTTAGGGTTTATATTTATTTTACAGGTAACTTGGTATTTATTTTAACTAGGTACAATAGTTATTAAATAGTTATTAACTATTTAATAACCACCTAGCTAAAATAAATCCAAAAGTACCTATAAAATAAATCCTAACCTAAGTTACAATTAAACCTAACACTACACTATCATTAAATACATTAAATTAATTAACTACAAGTAGCTACAATTAAATACAATTAAATAAACTAACTAAAGTACAAAAAAAAGAAACACTAAATTACAGAAAATAAAAAAAGTTTACAAGAATTTTAAACTAATTACACCTAATTACAAAGTAACCAGCTCTTTTACCAGCCCTTAAAAGGGCTTTTTGTGGGGCATGCCCCAAAGTAATCAGCTCTTTTGCCTGTAAAAAAAAATACAACCCCCCCAACATTAAAACCCACCACCCACATACCCCTACTCTAACCCACCCAAACCCCCCTTAAATAAACCTAACACTACCCCCCTGAAGATCTCCCTACCTTGAGTCGTTTTCACCCAGCCGGGCCGAAGTCTCCATCCAAGGGGCGCTGAAAATGTCTTCCATCCGATAGAAGTCTTCATCCAAGGGGCGCTGAAGAGGTCTTCCATCTGATAGAAGTCTTCATCCAGGCGGCGTCTTCAATCTTCATTCGTCTGGAGCGGAGCCATCTTCAAGGCAGCAGACGCGGATCCATCCTTCTTTACCGACACCTACTCGCCGAATGAATATTCCTTTAAGTGACATCCTCCAAGATGGCGTCCCTCGAATTCCGATTGGCTGAGGGGATTCTATCAGCCAATCGGAATTAAGGTAGGAAAAATCTGATTGGCTGATTCAATCAGCCAATCAGATTCAAGTTCAATCCGATTGGCTGATCCAATCAGCCAATCAGATTGAGCTCACATTCTATTGGCTGATCGGAAAAGCCAATAGAATGCGAGCTCAATCTGATTGGCTGATTGAACTTGAATCTGATTGGCTGATTGAATCAGCCAATCAGATTTTTCCTATCTTAATTCCGATTGGCTGATAGAATCCTATCAGCCATCCGGAAAAGAAAATGAAAGTGAGCTTTCACTTGCTTCTTCTTCCTTGATTGTAAGGGCTTATTTTATATTATGCAGTTCCCTTTTATATAGTTCACCTCTCTAGGTTTTACATAAGAAGTATATTACAATGGTATGTCCAGTATCTTGTTTTATTCTTTTTTCTAGAGAGTGTTCGTCCTTTGAGATGGTATTCAACCAGACTACTAACTTAATTGGATATATTTTGGCCTTCTACAGTCTCCTACGCATTGGGTTATGGGAGGGCCAATTTCCAGGTGCTCAATTGCCTCTTAAGTTAGGGTTTCCCAGCACAGGCTTACTCAGGTTTTTAACAATTAAACGTTTCCAATACGTTTCCTTCCTTTCTTCTTGTTTTGGGACTGTGCAGTCTGAACTTCTAGATCTTTCTATATCCACTGAATATTATAGATTGATCCAATTCTACTCCTACCCTTAGGGTTATTAATTATTATTTAAGGTTATTAATCCAGTTTAAGAATCGGAAGCTTACAATGGTATGTGATGATCACAAAGAAAAGAGGGTGTATCGGTGGCTCACTGGTGGTGATAATAGGAGCAACTATGGCTATAGGAGACAGAGACGCCAACGCCAATACACTAAGAGATCACTGCTGACTGTAGAAAGCAGCTCAGGGTCTGATTCTGACAGTCCACAAATGACTGAAGGTGCTACAGCACCCATGACAGGGGACCAACATTTTTTTCACGGGGTTACCACCCGCTCAGGACAACAAATACGAGGAAGAGGCCACACCCGCGGAGGGGTGGCTGGCACAGCAAAATCACCGATACCACCAAGATAACAATGACTGGAGGTGTAAACACAGGACTGGTTCTAAACATCAGTAATCGTGTCCTATCAGAACCAGAGCATAGACTTTTGAATAAAGGGTTGAATTTTGTACCTACACGTAGGGCTGACCCTTTCGATATCTATATTGATTGCCAGAAATTTCAGAGACCGTTGCGCTTAAAGCATTACTTTAGGGATCAGGATGCTAACAGCATGTCAAATCCTTTTAAAAAAACGAGTACCTTTGACCCCATCAGTTCCAATCCTAGCATAAAAACCTATATGCGGCTGGTAACCCAAGAACTAAATAATTGCTCTTCATCCAGATTTCGGCATAACCTACCCCATGATGAAAGGGAGGCAATAAAATCCCTGGCTAATGATACTTCAATCATCATTAGGACAGCGGACAAAGGTGGAGCCGTGGTGGTCCAAAATTACAGTTATTACAAGCAATAAATCATGACACAACTAGCTGATACTAACACCTACACTCGGCTCAGTGGCAATCCAACAGTAAGATTCCAACTGCAGATCTTTGCCTCAATTAATCGAGGATATACTAATGGATGGATAGATACTGATACAGTTGCCTTCTTTAAGGTTTTACACCCAGTCTGCCCCATACTGTACACGCTACCAAAGATACACAAGGACATCAACCACCCTCCAGGACAACCGATAGTCTCCACGAGGGGTTTGTGTACTTCGAAATTGGCTATCTATGTAGACTACTACTTACAACCATGTGTGAAGCAGATGCCTTCGTTCCTGAGGGATTCATCCCAACTACTGGACTCATTACGGACATTGGACATTGAAGAACACTGGCTATTAGTGACAGCAGATGTCACGAGTCTGTACACGATAATTCCGCATGAGGATGGCAAGAAGTGTGTACGTGACACCCTATTGAAGTTTTCGTATGTTGGTCCACCGGTTGATTATCTATTGGAACTTCTGGATTTGAGCCTTACTCTTAATTACTTCCGCTTTGAGAAGTCCTTTTACCAGCAAATCACAGGTACGGCCATGGGCTCGAATGTGGCCCCGTCTCTGGCCAATCTATACATGGAGCACTTTGAACGTACAGTAATGAAGGTACAACTTAAAACGGAGGTAATATTTTATAAAAGGTACATAGACGACCTGTTCCTGATTTGGGCAGGGTCCGAACAGGACCTTATCGAATGGTTTACTACCCTGAACCATCTAAACACCCCTGTAAAACTTAAGATTGTACATAGTACCAAGTCAGTGGACTTTTTGGATCTAAGGATCTTTAAAATGGGCAAGAAACTTGGCAATACATTGTACCAAAAACCAATTGATAGAAATGCATTGCTCCATGGAACCAGTTGTCACCCCACGGCACTATTACAAGCCATACCCCAAGCCCAAATGACAAGGGTCATTAGGAACAACAGTGATGACTCCAACCAAAATCTACAATTGGAGCAAATGAGCAACACATTCTTGGATAGAGGATACAATCCAAGGTGTATTAAACAAGCTAAAGAAAAATGCACAGTGGCCATGTTGGCTAATTCAAAGAAAGATGATGACAAGACTCCACGGATGACCTTTGTCATGAAGTATGCACCCGACTTAAGATCCACTGGGATAAGTCTTCGCCGCCACTGGCATATCATGCAAAGCGATCCAAATCTACCGCTATCAAACTGGGCACCCCCTAGGGTGGGCTACAAAAGGAATACCAGCCTGAGGGACCTCCTCATGAAGACAGACCCGAGCCACTGTTATCAACAAAATACGTGGCTACAATCAAAAAAGCTTGGATGTTATCGCTGTATTGGATGCACTACGTGCAATTCCATGCTTCCAGGTGCTACATTCAGCCATCCTCATAAGAAGAAAAAGTTCACGATAAGACATTGGTTGACATGTACCACAACATTTGTCATTTACTTATTGAGTTGTAGTTGTGCGAAGTTCTATGTTGGCAAAACATGTGATGACGCCCGAACCCGGATGGCGAATCACCGCTCGGCCATTAGAGCAGCAATTAAGGATCAAAAAAGTGATCAACCGGTTGCTAGGCATTTTCTGGAGGCTGGGCATAATCCTACTGATCTACGCTTTGTTCTCATCGACCATGTTCCACCATTGAAAAGGGGTGGCGATAGGAACAAAATCCTCCTCCAAATTGAGGCTAAATGGACATACCGGCTAAATACCATCCAACCATATGGACTAAATTCAATGCTGGATTGGCACTGCTTTCTCTAGCATTCTTCTAATGGGCGGTCCAGTGATCCATTTTTTCAGAGAGTCCATGAGCCATTGGTAGTTGGTAGGTCCATTATTATATATTCTATATTTTTTTCAACCATTTTTTTAACTATTTAATTAAAGGTTAGGTACCACACTATATGTTAATGAGACCCTATTTGGGACATATGGTCACCTATCTGTTTAATGATAGCTGTGCCTTATTGGCATTACGTAGTTCCTTTGCCACACATATGGTATGTAAGTCCGGCTATGAAAGTACACCTAGTTTATATGAGTTCTCTATAATTTTTGTATATATTATTATTGCTGACAATTGTGATAAATTGTTTTTAAGTTGCTCTAACTAATTATTATTAGCTTTCTAGTTAATCGTCAGCATGTTCAATGTAACCTACTTTAACATTTTGAATTTATTGACAGTTTGGCTATTCTATAGAATGGTATGTGCTTGAATGAGTATTGTCCTTTCTACGTTAGGTGCAATCACTTGTGATGTACTTCTGGTAATACCAGCGTATCTCCTGGTTGACAGCTGATGTTTTGTTTACTCCTGGTAGCGTAGTGACGTACCAGACGCTGCCTCCATGCGTTACACTGATAGTGCCGCCCCCTGTCTGGCTTTTGTGTGTGCGGTCCTGGTCCCTACTCTGTTAGGTATGTCTGCTTAGCATTACTTACTGTTTAGTTGCATGTGTCCGATACGCACCGCATCCCTGCTCTCAACAAATATGTGAGGATTTTAACATGATGTTTAAAGTAAGATGAATAGGGTTTCAATGCAATGTATATTCTTGTCAGTACTGTTTGTTGCTTTCATTTTAACAACTGTCACAAGTTAGGTCTTAATATCTGCTACATGATAGGTGCAAACGTTTGTATGCTATTGATTTGAGTTTGCATAACTGAAGTTAACCCTTAGTTGTTATGCTTCTTGTATAGTTATCAATGAGATCTATTATTGCATTTTATTTTATTTGTTTACTCTCCTAGCTATTGGGGGAGCTGTTTGGGTGTTTATATTGCTTGGGAGGTTGCTATGACAACATTTGGCGTTTTTTTTTCACTCTGGGGGTGGGTCTTTTGTTTCATTGGTGTTTGTATAAATGGATGCATTTTCTGTGTGTTCTCTGTCTGAGGAAGGGGATACGGTCCCCGAAACGTCACATAAATAAAGATATTCACTTAAAGGACCAGTGAGTGCTGCCATTTGTTCATTGCTATTATCCATTTTTGCTAGCACCCTGGCAGATTGGTTCAGAAGTGAGAGTGCTCTCCTGCTGCTTATTTTATATATATATATATATATATATATATATATATATATATATATATATATATATATATATATATATATATATATATATATATAAAGTCATAGGTAGGATAGCACAATCTTACTAAGGTAATGCCACGGTGCTCTGCTAATATCATAACAATACTCTCCAAAAAGCAGGCAGCTCACTGGTCTTTGCAATAAAACTTAGAATTTATTGTTTCAGTTTAAAAAACAAACGTTTCGGCACTGCATTGTGCCTTTGTCAATGTTATACAAAAAAAGTACAAGGACAGAGTGCACCCAAGTACCCCGGATCCTTTTTGGAGAGTATATATATATATATATATATATATATATATATATATATATATATATATATATACATACAGTATATATATATATATATATATATATATATATATATATATATATAATCATTCTTTCCTTACAAAATGTAAATACTTGCTTACTAGTTCTACAGTTATTATCACCTGTTCAGCCCTCCCCACAATGTATAAACAAAAAAAGTTAGAGAATACTATTTATTATTTTTGTCACTTTGTGCAACTTATGTAGAAAATGTGCATGCATAAAATATCCGTTTCAAACAAACCAAAATTCTGACATCAAAGAGGGATAACTCATGTCAGTTCATTTTGACAATATACCACTATCCAAACTCAATTAGCAAAGTAAAACAAAATGCAAACAAAAACATATTGAACAAAAAAAAAACACGAAAATTAAATTATTAAATCAAGTTTGTTTTTATTTCCAGTTTTACTGAACATGTTTATCATGCACCAAGATCATAGTTTTGCACCTGGCACAACATGACCTTTGCGATTTTTTTTTTGTACATATACAGATATACTATATTAGAATCAGAAGCAGGCAATAGGACAGAATCTGGAAATGGATCCTGCATTTAATTGGTTACATAGTCAACACATAAATGCTTTACATTTAATAAGTGAAGTTTGACACCAACTGCAAAATATATTTGCACTGAAACAGTTAATCATATTGGCCCCCATCTGAGATTTAAAACAACAAAAGATGATTGTATAAATAAAAAGAGAGAAGCGCTCAACCTGGAAACGAACAATAGCATAATAGCTTGTTCTATGGCTAGTTACCACCCAAGAAGCAGCCTCTTTTTGCTCAAAATGTGCCTTTCACAGAGAAAAACTTTCCTGAAGCATATCAGTCTGATCCTGACTTCACAGTACAGTCCAGCCCCGAAATACCAGGCAATCCTTCTCTGAACAAGAGAAACAGCAAAACCCCAGACGTACGTTTCGGCCTATTGTGGGCCTCGTCAGTGAGGTGCAGCCATATCCCTCTAGGCACACTGAGCAACGGGTCCACGTCTGGATTCCCGCATCACACTTAGGGAGACTTCCCAAAATGTCATAATTTGCATAAATAAAAAGAGAGAAGCGCTCAACCTGGAAACGAACAATAGCATAATAGCTTGTTCTATGGCTAGTTACCACCCAAGAAGCAGCCTCTTTTTGCTCAAAATGTGCCTTTCACAGAGAAAAACTTTCCTGAAGCATATCAGTCTGATCCTGACTTCACAGTACAGTCCAGCCCCGAAATACCAGGCAATCCTTCTCTGAACAAGAGAAACAGCAAAACCCCAGACGTACGTTTCGGCCTATTGTGGGCCTCGTCAGTGAGGTGCAGCCATATCCCTCTAGGCACACTGAGCAACGGGTCCACGTCTGGATTCCCGCATCACACTTAGGGAGAATTCCCAAAATGTCATAATTTGCATAAATAAAAAGAGAGAAGCGCTCAACCTGGAAACGAACAATAGCATAATAGCTTGTTCTATGGCTAGTTACCACCCAAGAAGCAGCCTCTTTTTGCTCAAAATGTGCCTTTCACAGAGAAAAACTTTCCTGAAGCATATCAGTCTGATCCTGACTTCACAGTACAGTCCAGCCCCGAAATACCAGGCAATCCTTCTCTGAACAAGAGAAACAGCAAAACCCCAGACGTACGTTTCGGCCTATTGTGGGCCTCGTCAGTGAGGTGCAGCCATATCCCTCTAGGCACACTGAGCAACGGGTCCACGTCTGGATTCCCGCATCACACTTAGGGAGAATTCCCAAAATGTCATAATTTGCATAAATAAAAAGAGAGAAGCGCTCAACCTGGAAACGAACAATAGCATAATAGCTTGTTCTATGGCTAGTTACCACCCAAGAAGCAGCCTCTTTTTGCTCAAAATGTGCCTTTCACAGAGAAAAACTTTCCTGAAGCATATCAGTCTGATCCTGACTTCACAGTACAGTCCAGCCCCGAAATACCAGGCAATCCTTCTCTGAACAAGAGAAACAGCAAAACCCCAGACGTACGTTTCGGCCTATTGTGGGCCTCGTCAGTGAGGTGCAGCCATATCCCTCTAGGCACACTGAGCAACGGGTCCACGTCTGGATTCCCGCATCACACTTAGGGAGACTTCCCAAAATGTCATAATTTGCATAAATAAAAAGAGAGAAGCGCTCAACCTGGAAACGAACAATAGCATAATAGCTTGTTCTATGGCTAGTTACCACCCAAGAAGCAGCCTCTTTTTGCTCAAAATGTGCCTTTCACAGAGAAAAACTTTCCTGAAGCATATCAGTCTGATCCTGACTTCACAGTACAGTCCAGCCCCGAAATACCAGGCAATCCTTCTCTGAACAAGAGAAACAGCAAAACCCCAGACGTACGTTTCGGCCTATTGTGGGCCTTGTCAGTGAGGTGCAGCCATATCCCTCTAGGCACACTGAGCAACGGGTCCACGTCTGGATTCCCGCATCACACTTAGGGAGACTTCCCAAAATGTCATAATTTGCATTTTTATTTATGCAAATTATGACATTTTGGGAAGTCTCCCTAAGTGTGATGCGGGAATCCAGACGTGGACCCGTTGCTCAGTGTGCCTAGAGGGATGTGGCTGCACCTCACTGACGAGGCCCACAATAGGCCGAAACGTACGTCTGGGGTTTTGCTGTTTCTCTCGTTCAGAGAAGGATTGCCTGGTATTTCGGGGCTGGACTGTACTGTGAAGTCAGGATCAGACTGATATGCTTCAGGAAAGTTTTTCTCTGTGAAAGGCACATGTTGAGCAAAAAGAGGCTGCTTCTTGGGTGGTAACTAGCCATAGAACAAGCTATTATGCTATTGTTCGTTTCCAGGTAGAGCGCTTCTCTCTTTTTATTTATGCAAATTATGACATTTTGGGAAGTCTCCCTAAGTGTGATGCGGGAATCCAGACGTGGACCCGTTGCTCAGTGTGCCTAGAGGGATGTGGCTGCACCTCACTGACGAGGCCCACAATAGGCCGAAACGTACGTCTGGGGTTTTGCTGTTTCTCTCGTTCAGAGAAGGATTGCCTGGTATTTCGGGGCTGGACTGTACTGTGAAGTCAGGATCAGACTGATATGCTTCAGGAAAGTTTTTCTCTGTGAAAGGCACATGTTGAGCAAAAAGAGGCTGCTTATTGGGTGGTAACTAGCCATAGAACAAGCTATTATGCTATTGTTCGTTTCCAGGTTGAGCGCTTCTCTCTTTTTATTTATGCAAATTATGACATTTTGGGAAGTCTCCCTAAGTGTGATGCGGGAATCCAGACGTGGACCCGTTGCTCAGTGTGCCTAGAGGGATGTGGCTGCACCTCACTGACGAGGCCCACAATAGGCCGAAACGTACGTCTGGGGTTTTGCTGTTTCTCTCGTTCAGAGAAGGATTGCCTGGTATTTCGGGGCTGGACTGTACTGTGAAGTCAGGATCAGACTGATATGCTTCAGGAAAGTTTTTCTCTGTGAAAGGCACATGTTGAGCAAAAAGAGGCTGCTTCTTGGGTGGTAACTAGCCATAGAACAAGCTATTATGCTATTGTTCGTTTCCAGGTTGAGCGCTTCTCTCTTTTTATTTATGCAAATTATGACATTTTGGGAAGTCTCCCTAAGTGTGATGCGGGAATCCAGACGTGGACCCGTTGCTCAGTGTGCCTAGAGGGATGTGGCTGCACCTCACTGACGAGGCCCACAATAGGCCGAAACGTACGTCTGGGGTTTTGCTGTTTCTCTCGTTCAGAGAAGGATTGCCTGGTATTTCGGGGCTGGACTGTACTGTGAAGTCAGGATCAGACTGATATGCTTCAGGAAAGTTTTTCTCTGTGAAAGGCACATGTTGAGCAAAAAGAGGCTGCTTCTTGGGTGGTAACTAGCCATAGAACAAGCTATTATGCTATTGTTCGTTTCCAGGTTGAGCGCTTCTCTCTTTTTATTTATGCAAATTATGACATTTTGGGAAGTCTCCCTAAGTGTGATGCGGGAATCCAGACGTGGACCCGTTGCTCAGTGTGCCTAGAGGGATGTGGCTGCACCTCACTGACGAGGCCCACAATAGGCCGAAACGTACGTCTGGGGTTTTGCTGTTTCTCTCGTTCAGAGAAGGATTGCCTGGTATTTCGGGGCTGGACTGTACTGTGAAGTCAGGATCAGACTGATATGCTTCAGGAAAGTTTTTCTCTGTGAAAGGCACATGTTGAGCAAAAAGAGGCTGCTTCTTGGGTGGTAACTAGCCATAGAACAAGCTATTATGCTATTGTTCGTTTCCAGGTTGAGCGCTTCTCTCTTTTTATTTATGCAAAAGATGATTGTATGCTGATAATCTTGCAAGAACTATCTTCAGTTAACGCACGTTGGGTTAGTGCGATCTCAGAGCTTTGGTTAACTGTTTCGCAAAACAAAAAAGTCTCAAAACACTTAAAATTGTATTACAAACTACACTTACACTACATAATAGCACTAAAATATTTTTTTTTAAAAATATTGCACAACAGTGTTATAAGGGTTCAAAGATATGAGGTCTCAGGAGTTAGAAAAAAAAGGCAGACAAAGGGCTTTAACATAGACATACAGAAATATAAATGTCTAAATTTGTTTATGTGTATATATAGTATATATTTATAGCAAAGGAACAAGGTTGAAGCACTCACTGGACTTTGGATATCAATATGAAATGTTTTATTTGTGACGTTTCGGGAACTCAAACGTTCCTTCTTCGTCAGAAGAAGGGATGTTTGAGGTCCCGAAACATCACAAATAAAACATTTCATATTGATATACAAAGTTTAGTGAGTGAGTGCTTCAACCTTGTTCCTTTGCTGTGTACTCCTCAAGAGCACCCTGGCAGTTGCAGGATGGTGGTGAGAGTGCATATACCTTTGAACTGCTGCTTACTTACAGTATATATATATAAATATATATATATATATATATATATATTTGCAGACATATATAAACCTTATATATATATATATATATATATATATATATATATATATATATATATATATATATATATATATATATATATATATATATACATATATATACATATATATATATATATATAGATTGATGATAGATAGATAGATAGATAGATAGAGAGAACAAGCGCACTCCTAGGGAAACTTTTAAGTCACTTTATTTATACTAATAAAGTGACTTAAAAGTTTCCCTAGGAGGGCGCTTGTTCTCTCTATCTGCCTATTTTGTTTGCTGCAACCAGGGCATTGTGGACATTGGAAGTTGGGAGTGCATCTTCTAATTGTTTATATATATATATATATATATATACGATCATTGAAGCCCTTTGCAGTTAAGTAGCTAAAAAAGGAAAAACATATTTATTCAATATTCACATTTAATAGATGGTTATACTATGTATTTACTATAAATATGTCACATTACAATGTTCTGCACATAGCATAATATGTTGTATGTATTTTTATATAGATATTCCTATATATCTGTAAATATATCTATACCTATATATAATCATGTATATACTGTATATATATTGTACTAAAATACCATCAGATATATGAAGAGATATGTATTTATGAATACATAGAACATAATCTGCTATGTGAAGAACATTGAAATGTGAAGTTTATTAAGTTGTAGAATATGTGGGGGGAATATGTTTGTGTGCCTTAGAGGGAACAAAGAATGTAAACTACAGCATTTTGGTTAATGTAATATTACTGTGAATACTCATTCTCTGGCTTGCTTCTAGTCATTATAGTTTATTAAAAAAAAAGATGCTAATATTTCACCTTTTAAGGAGCTTGAAACTAAAATAAATTAGTTTATGATTCAGATAGCGTATACAATTCCAAAAAGATTTTCCAATGTATTGTTATTATCTAAAGTGCTTTATTCCTTCTTTGTTAATCATAAATAGGTAGGCTCAGAAGCAGCAATGCACTATGGAAGCTGCTGATTGGTGATATATGCCTCTTGTCATTGGCCACTCAATGTGTTCAGCTAGCTCAGTAGTGTATTGCTACTCCTTAAACAAAGGATTACAAGAGAATGAAGTGGTACTTCACTATAGAATTATAACAAATTGGAATGAGGACCAATGCTTTAATGAAAAAAGTCATTTTGATACTCTCCCATTGTAAGTATAAATCATCTGAAAATCCCATCTATCAAATACTGTATATGACAAATCAACTTAAAGGGACACTGAACCCAATTTTTTTCTTTTGTGATTCAGATAGAGCATGAAATTTTAAGCAACTTTCTAATTTTCTCCTATTATCAAATTTTCTTTATTCTCTTGGTATGTTTATTTGAAATGCAAGAATGTAAGATGCAGGCCCATTTTTGGTAAACAACTTGGGTTGTCCTTGCTGATTGGTGGATAAACTCATCCACCAATAAAAAGTGCTGTCCAGAGTCTGAACCAAGAAAACAGCTTAGATGCCTTCTTTTTCAAATAAAGATAGCAAGAGAATGAAGAAAAAATTATAATAGGAGTAAATTAGAAAGTTGCTTAAAATGTCATGCTCTATCTGAATTATGAAAGAAAAAATGTGGGTTCAGAGCCTTCCCATATACTTGCAAATCTTCATGGAATATGACTAGTAATATTGTTCTAGCTTTAATACTGTGGTCACATTCTCTTTGTAGATGTATTCTACACATTCAAAATATAAATAGAAATGTTTTCTTTTATCTTGTTTTACAAAGGCAAACTCCCATGATTTTCAGTCAGATTTTTCTACTTCATGTTAAAATGATTTCTTTTTATTAATGCATACAACGATGAAACCCAAGAGTGTAACGGTGAACAATAAAAAGTGGACAAAATCCCTAAAGATTGAAAAAGAAAACAGATATTCAATACACTTCATATTTTTTTACGTTGAAAGAAAAATGCCTTTTGAGGACTATAATGAAACTTGAAAGTAACCTTCAAAAAGTTATGCATATTTCAAGAGAAATAAAAATCATTATGCATTCTCTCTAAAGAGGATACAATGTCAAACTGTCAAAATTCAAGACTGTGCTGTATATTACTCTTGAAATTCTATAAAAAAAAAAAAAATATATATATATATATATATATATATATAAAATTTTCATTTTTAGATGATAAGTTTGATGGTTCATTTGATTATAAAATATTGGAAAGAAAGGATGACAGGCAGATTTTTACATTTTATGTGGGTTTGTCGAAATGTACACAAAACAAATTTGATAATTCTTTTGGTAAAATATATTCAATGCGTAGATTTTTCACATGTTGAAAACTGTCAGTAGAACAAAAAATGTCTAATTTATTATAGCAGTAACAAGCGTTGTATTCTGTTACTATAATGATAATTAATATTCATAAGATACATGTATAAAAAAAATTATTAAAAAATAAATAATTACAATGCTTTGTAGATTTAATGTGACAAGCAATTGCCATTTGTATTAGAATCTGACTTTGAAAAAAAAAAATGGGGTCGATTATTTGAACTGCTTTACAAGAACCTATTTTACAAGTTTAGCGCTATTAATAGTGAAGGATGCACTATCAATATTTCAGGTTAACACATTTAGATTAGCGCACAATTTTGTAATACAAGTACATGCTAAAACAGAAATAACAAAATGACCAGAGAATCTTTAGCACAGCTGATATCTCTTTGGTACACACTATACTTTCAATGACAAGCACGGTCACACTTTACACAGCTAAACAAATAAGCACAACTGAAGACCTGAACTAAAGTGTTAGGGGCACAAGAAAAGTATAATAAAAATACATGTAAAGCATATTAAAATAAAGCATTTTACTCATACAGGGAGTGCAGAATTATTAGGCAAGTTGTATTTTTGAGGATTAATTTTATTATTGAACAACAACCATGTTCTCAATGAACCCAAAAAACTCATTACTATCAAAGCTGAATAGTTTTGGAAGTAGTTTTTAGTTTGTTTTTAGTTATAGCTATTTTAGGGGGATATTTGTGTGTGCAGGTGACTATTACTGTGCATAATTATTAGGCAACTTAACAAAAAACAAATATATACCCATTTCAATTATTTATTTTTACCAGTGAAACCAATATAACATCTCAACATTCACAAATATACATTTCTGACATTCAAAAACAAAACAAAAACAAATCAGTGACCAATATAGCCACCTTTCTTTGCAAGGACACTCAAAAGCCTGCCATCCATGGATTCTGTCAGTGTTTTGATCTGTTCACCATCAACATTGCGTGCAGCAGCAACCACAGCCTCCCAGACACTGTTCAGAGAGGTGTACTGTTTTCCCTCCTTGTAAATCTCACATTTGATGATGGACCACAGGTTCTCAATGGGGTTCAGATCAGGTGAACAAGGAGGCCATGTCATTAGATTTTCTTCTTTTATACCCTTTCTTGCCAGCCACGCTGTGGAGTACTTGGACGTGTGTGATGGAGCATTGTCCTGCATGAAAATCATGTTTTTCTTGAAGGATGCAGACTTCTTCCTGTACCACTGCTTGAAGAAGGTGTCTTCCAGAAACTGGCAGTAGGACTGGGAGTTGAGCTTGACTCCATCCTCAACCCGAAAAGGCCCCACAAGCTCATCTTTGATGATACCAGCCCAAACCAGTACTCCACCTCCACCTTGCTGGCGTCTGAGTCGGACTGGAGCTCTCTGCCCTTTACCAATCCAGCAACAGGCCCATCCATCTGGCCCATCAAGACTCACTCTCATTTCATCAGTCCATAAAACCTTAGAAAAATCAGTCTTGAGATATTTCTTGGCCCAGTCTTGACGTTTCAGCTTGTGTGTCTTGTTCAGTGGTGGTCGTCTTTCAGCCTTTCTTACCTTGGCCATGTCTCTGAGTATTGCACACCTTGTGCTTTTGGGCACTCCAGTGATGTTGCAGCTCTGAAATATGGCCAAACTGGTGGCAAGTGGCATCTTGGCAGCTGCACGCTTGACTTTTCTCAGTTCATGGGCAGTTATTTTGCGTCTTGGTTTTTCCACACGCTTCTTGCGACCCTGTTGACTATTTTGAATGAAACGCTTGATTGTTCGATGATCACGCTTCAGAAGCTTTGCAATTTTAAGAGTGCTGCATCCCTCTGCAAGATATCTCACTATTTTTGACTTTTCTGAGCCTGTCAAGTCCTTCTTTTGACCCATTTTGCCAAAGGGTAGGAAGTTGCCTAATAATTATGCACACCTGATATAGGGTGTTGATGTCATTAGACCACACCCCTTCTCATTACAGAGATGCACATCACCTAATATGCTTAATTGGTAGTAGGCTTTCGAGCCTATTCAGCTTGGAGTAAGACAACATGCATAACGAGGATGATGTGGTCAAAATACTCATTTGCCTAATAATTCTGCACTCCCTGTATATATATATATATATACAGTATCTATACTATAATTGCGTTTGTAATTGTAATGTCCATCGCCGTCAGCAGTTGCGCACCCATCCTGAAAGGAATGTTGGCAGTGTGAGGACAAAAGAATTCACCTGGATGCAGAATTCACCTTTAGGTAAACTTACGTTGTTTCTACATCTGTAGTTTAAAAAATGTATGTTTATTATTTAAATAAAAAGGGATTTGGTATATGACAAGTTTTTTACTGTTAAGGTCTCAAAGATATATAAGTATGTGTGTATATATGTGTATGTACATTATGTATGTGTACATATATATATATATATATATATATATATATATATATATATATATATATATATATATATATATAAAAAGTTCATAGGTACATGCAATCTCACCAGCACTTCAACTACCAGGGTGCTCTCAGGGGGTATGTAATGATGCGTAGAACAAAGCACTCACTGGACTTTAGACAAACATGGAAAAACTTTAATGTGACGTTTCGGGACCTCGGGGTTTGAGGTCCCAAAACATCACATTAATTTTTTTCCATTTTTGATGTCTAAAGTTCAGTGAGTGCTTTGTTCTATGCATAATTATATATATATATACACATATTTATACCTTAGTCCCAGGGCTGGCTCAACCATGGGACCAAGCGTGTCCAAGAGACCCAAGCAGCACATGACAAAGGGCAGAACTTTGGTGAATGACTCAGTCACTGTCAGACCGAGACTATTCCTGTCCTCTGTCTCCATGGGGAAAGTCACAGGCTCCCAGAAGCATAACCTCATTATGCACAAAGACACAGAACCAGTCAGGGGTAAAATTCAATGTGGGTCAAGTTCATCTCTACCCTAACTTTCTCCCCACTTATTGTGCAATTGTGTATAAGCATTGGTTGCATGCGAGTAGGCAGGCTTAGTAAGGTCAGCGACCAGGCTAGTGGGTTGATTTGCTAATCAGTTATGTTACTACTGGGGGTGTCATTGCTTTCTCGAACACAGGTGGCACAATATCTTGAGCCAGTACTGCTTAGCCCTTCCCAGCCAAACACCTTAACATATACCATATAACTTTAAAACATTAAGAATACCATTTTTTGTATTTAAAAAATAGAAATAGTTGATACAGTTTTGTTCTTCACTCTGTAAAAAAATCTTATTTTTTTTTAAAAATAAAAATAAAGAACAAGGCTTTTTAAACTTTATTATTGCACCTTTGGCTTAAGTGTGTTGTGTTGGTGTTGTTGCAGGCCCCATAGAAGTCTATGAGGAGAGGGATTTAGTGAGTTTGTGCTTTCCAACCTGCTTAGATTATCAAAACTGAGGCTCAGGGGTAGATTTATCATGGTGCGGACGAACATGATCCGCTGTAGCGTTCATGTCCGCCGCACATCGATAAATGCAGACAGCATATGCTGTCGGTATTAATCATTGCACAAGCCATTCTGGTGAACTGCTTGTGCAATGCTGCCCCCTGCAGATTCACGGCAATCGGCCGCTAACGGGTGCTGTCAATCAACCCGATCGTACGTGATTGATGTTCACAGCCTCAGAGTAGGCAGACGAGTTAAGAAGCAGTGGTCTTAAGACCGCTGCTTCTTAACTCCTGTTTCCGGCGAGCCTGAATGCTCGTGCGGAATCAGCTGCATCAAGCTCTATTCGGAGCTTGATGATTCGGGCCCTCAGTCTTTTGCTCGAACAATAACTTTTTACTTTCAACTTGTAATATGACTGAAAGAGTAGGAACAATATTGATTTAACATGAGTGCTTTAAGCTCTCAAAAGCACTAATATCTTTACTCTCCACTAGGCCAGAATAATTACTTAAAAAGGTTTTCATATAAAAAATAACCTCTCCATGAAATTGTTAATCAGGAATGATTTATTTTGTCATTTTAGGAGTAACAATCTACAGCACATTGTCACCTGAGAACACCCAGTGATGGCTAGCTATAGAGATATGCCATTCATGAATTAATAATAATCAATACAGCACAGTGATAAACAATTTTAGATTCTGTGAAACTACATTAACCATTTGAGTGCTAATGACGGCTCTGAGTCGTCACAGAGTTTCCCACTCTGGTGCTAACGACGGCTCAGAACCGTCACTAGCACTCTCCCACCTTGAGGAAGATCTGGGGGCTCCCACCCGCTCCTGCCCCAGCGATCGTGCCTGCATAGTGACAGGCATTGCCGGGTTTCCCATTTTGCATGGTGACGTCACGCGCAATAATGTGATGATGTCACCGCGCAACTTTATTTATACTTAACAATGTTAAGTATAGGAGCAGGGGGCATGCTGCTTAGAAGCCTGTATCTCAGGCATCTAAGCAGCTAAAGACCCTCAAGACCCACCATTGGAAAGGTTATCACCCCACCTTTCCAATAGTGTAAGTCTTGGGGATCTGAAAAAAATAATAAAAAAGTTAAAAAAAAAATGTTTAAAAATAGAAAGAAAAAAAAAACATTAAAACCTCATTGCACCCAGGTGGGAAAGTGCTTAGCACTCAAAGGGTTAAGGGGACACTGAACCCAAATGTTTTCTTTCGAGATTCAGATAGAGCGTGCAATTTTAAGCAAATTTTTAATTTACTCCTATTATCAATTTTTCTTCGTTCTCTTGCTATCTTTATTTGAAAAAGGAGGCATCTAAGCTAATTTTTGGTTCAGACTCTGGACAGCATTTGTTTATTGATGGGTGAATCAGCAAGAACAACCCAGGTTGTTCACCAAAAATGGGCTTGCTTCTAAACTTACATTCTTGCTTTTCAAATAAAGATACCAAGAGAATGAAGACAATTTGATAATAGGAGTAAATTAAAAAGTTGCTTAAAATTGCATGTTCTATCTGAATCACAAAAGAAAAAAATTGGGTTCAGTGTCCCTTTAAGGATTTTCTAGTTTCTATTGTTTTTAAGTAAAGAAAAAATAATTCCATAAGTTTTCCATTCATTTATCCATTTTGAGGGAAAACAAACATTGGCTTATTCTTTGCCAATTTGAAGCCTTTGCTCAGCATTTACAACTCTCATTTTAAGATCTACATACAACAGTTCCCATACACATTTACATAATATTAAAATTCAAAATAAAAAATAGTAATTTAAAACAAATTACCATTTCTATGTTGGTATTTTGATATAGTTATACATAATAAATCTCCATTTAAGGGACAGGAAACATTTTTTCTTTGATGTTACAGACAGAGCATATAATAATAAAAAAAAAATGCTCCCATTTAGTGCTCTAGATATGTGCATATTCATGTGCCTTCCTATATATGCTTTTCAACAAAGGATACCAAAAGAACAAACTACATTTAAACAACCAGTAAAGTCAAAATTTAACATTCTTTATTCCGGTAGATATTGTAATTTGAAACAGCATTCCAATTTACTTTTATTATCAAATTGACTTTGTTCTTTGTGTATCTTTTGTTTAAAAGAAAATCTATATAGGCTGATAGGAGCTTAGGAGCATGGACGTGTCTTTAACAGTCTATGGCAGCAATGCTTGCAACATTATATAACTCTGCAATAAACAACGTTGCTTACACTACTGCCAGATGGTTAAATACACGTGAACACTCCTGAGCTCATCTAGCAATTTTTAATAAAGTATATAAAAAAAATAATGATGTTTTTTATGCTTAGCTACAGGCCCAAGATACACAACATACTCCCATAAACTAGCCTTGTCTGACCATGCAGACAGGAGCATCTTTAGTTTGTGTGAATCTCTCTCTTCACATACAGACAGCAGCTGTGTAGGAGTATGTTGCACTGATTATGAAAATAAGTTTCAAATTAATAACTGTGCAGAGAGTAAATATTATATTGTAATGTCAGCAAGTCTATACTAGAAGTGATGACATTTTTAAGTCACTGCTGTTATTTCTGCCCTTTGAATGCTGATATATATTTCTAATGTAGGATTTTTCTCTTTTTTGGTTTCTGAATTGAAGGGCTAAGCTAACCACTACTATAATGAAGGAAAGATATTTAATGCCTTATATTTTCATGACAGTTATAACTGGCCCAGACTCAGCAAAGAGCCTGACATGTTATGAACAAAACAAAAAACATAATTTATGTAAGAACTTACCTGATAAATTAATTTCTTTCATATTGGCAAGAGTCCATGAGCTAGTGACGTATGGGATATACAATCCTACCAGGAGGGGCAAAGTTTCCCAAAACTCAAAATGCCTATAAATACACCCCTCACCACACCCACAATTCAGTTTAACGAATAGCCAAGTAGTGAGGTGATAAAGAAAGGAGTAAAAAGCATCAACAAAGAAATGTGGAATAATTGTGCTTTATACAAAAAATCATAACCACCATAAAAAGGGTGGGCCTCATGGACTCTTGCCAATATGAAATAAATAAATTTATCAGGTAAGTTCTTACATAAATTATGTTTTCTTTCATGTAATTGGCAAGAGTCCATGAGCTAGTGACGTATGGGATATCAAATACCCAAGATGTAGAACTCCACGCAAGAGTCACTAGAGAAGGAGGGATAAAAAATAAACAACAGCCAAATGCTGAAAAAATAATCCACAACCCAAATATAAGTTATTCTTATGAAGAAAAGAAAAACTGAAAATAGCAGCAGAAGAATCAAACTGAAACAGCTGACTGAACAACTTTTCTAGCAAAAACTGCTTCAGAAGAAGCAAATACATCAAAACGGTAGAATTTAGTAAATGTATGCAAAGAGGACCAAGTCGTTGCTTTGCAAATCTGATCAAGTGAAGCTTCATTCTTAAAAGCCCACAAAGTGGAGACTGATCTAGTTGAATGAGCTGTAATTCTCTGAGGTGGGGCTTGACCCAACTCCAAATAAGCTTGATGAATCAAAAACTTTAACCAAGAGGCCAAGGAAATAGCAGAGGCCTTCTGACCTTTCCTAGGACCAGAAAATAAAACAAATAGACTAGAAGTCTTCCTAAAATCTTTAGTAGCTTCAACATAATATTTCAAAGCTCTTACTACATCCAAAGAATGTAAGGATCTTTCCAAAGGATTCTTTGGATTAGGACACAAAGAAGAGAAAACAATTTCTCTACTAATGTTGTTAGAATTCACAACCTTAGGTAAAAATTCAAATGAAGTCCACAAAACCGCCTTATCCTGATGAAAAATCAGAAAAGGAGATTCACAAGAAAGAGCAGATAGCTCAGACACTCATCTAGCAGAAGAGATCGCCAAAAGGAACAACACTTTCCAAGTAGTTTAATGTCCAAAGAATGCATAGACTCAAACGGAGGACCCTGTAACGCCTTTAAAACCAAATTAAGACTCCAAGGAGGAAAAAATGATTTAATGACGGGCTTAATATGAACTAAAGCCTGTACAAAACAGTGAATAACAGGAAGTTTAGCAATCTTTCTGTGAAATAAAACAGAAAGAGCAGAGATTTGTCCCTTCAACTGTAAAATTCTAGGAATTCTAAAAGAATGCCAAGAGAAGTTATGAGAAGAACACCATGAAATGTAAATCTTCCAAACTCGATAATAAATCTTCCTAGAGACAGATTTACAAGCTTGTAACATAGTATTAATTACTGAGTCAGAGAAACCTCTATGACTTAATACTAAGCGTTAAAATCTCCATACCTTCAAATTTAATGATTTGAGATCCTGATGGAAAAACGGACCTTGAGACAGTAGGTCTGGCCTTAACGGAAGTGGCCAAGGTTGGCAACTGGACATCCGAACAAGATCCGCATACCAAAACCTGTGGGGGCAAGCTGGAGCACCCAGCAACACAAACGACTGTTCCATGATGATCTTGGAGATCACTCTCGGAAAAAGAACTAGAGGCACGAAGATATAAGCAGGTTGATAACACCAAGGAAGTGTCAGTGCATCCACTGCTTCCGCCTTAGAATCCCTGGACCTGGACAGGTATCTGGGAAGTTTCTTGTTTAGATGAGAGGCCATCAGATCTATTTCTGGAAGACCCCAAATCTGAACAATCTGAGAAAACACATCTGGATGGAGAGACCACTCCCCTGGATGTAAAGTAACGGCTGAGATAATCCGCCACCCAATTGTCTACACCTGGGATATGAACCGCAGAAATTAGACAAGAGCTGGATTCCACCCAAACAAGTATCCAATATACTTCTTTCATAGCTAGGGGACTGTGAGTCCCACCCTGATGATTGACATATGCCACTGTTGTGATATTGTCTGTCTGAAAACAAATGAACGGTTCTCTCTTCAACAGAGGCCAAAACTGAAGATCTCTAAGAATTGCACGGAGTTCTAAAATATTGATTGGTAATCTCGCCTCTTGAGATTTCCAAACTCCTTGTTCTGTCAGAGATTCCCAGACAGCTCCCCACCTGAAAGACTTTCATCTGTTGCGATCACAGTCCAGGTTGGCCAAACAAAAGAGGCCCCTTGAACTAAACGCTGGTGATTTAACCAACACATCAGAGAGTGTCGAAGATTGGGATTTAAGGATATTAATTGTGATATCTTTGTATAATCCCGGCACCATTGATTCAGCATGCAAAGCTGGAGAGGTCTCATGTGAAAACGAGCAAAAGGAATTGCGTCCGATGCTGCAGTCATGAGGCCTAAAACTTCCATGCACATAGCCACTAAAGGGAATGACTGAGACTGAAGGTGCCGACATGCTGCAACCAATTTCAAACATCTTTTGTCTGTTAGAGACAGAGTCATGGACACTGAATCTATCTGGAAACCTAAAAAGATGACCCTTGTCTGAGGAATCAAAAAAAATTTTGGTAAATTGATCCTCCAACCATGTTTTCAAAGAAACAACACGAGTTGATTTGTGTGAGATTCTGCAGAACGTAAAGACTGAGCTAGTACCAAGATATCGTCCAAATAATGAAACACCGCAATACTGTGTTCTCTGATTACAGAGAGTAGGGCACCCAGAACCTTTGAAAAGATTCTTGGAGCTGTTGCTAGGCAAAATGGAAGAGCAACAAATTGGCAATGCTTGTCTAGAAAAGAGAATCTCAGGAATTGATAATGTTCTGGATGAATTGGAATATGAAGGTAAGCATCCTGCAAGTCTATTGTAGACATATAATGTCCTTGCTGAACAAAAGGCAGAATAGTCCTTATAGTTACCATCTTGAAAGTTGGTACTCTTACAAAACGATTCAAAATGTTCAGATCCAGAACTGGTCTGAAAGAATTGTCTTTCTTTGGGACAATGAATAGATTTGAATAAAACCCCGGGCCTTGTTCCTGAAAAGGAACCGGCATGATTACCCCTGAAACCTCCAGATCTGAAACACACTTCAGGAAAGCCTGAGCTTTTACTGGATTCACTGGTATTCGTGAGAGAAAAAATCTCCTCACAGGAGGTCTTACTCTGAATCCAATTCGGTACCCCTGAGAAACAATGCTCTGAATCCATTGATTTTGGACATAATTTATCCAAACATCCTTAATCTGCCCCCTACCAGCTGTGCTGGAATGAGTGCCGTACCTTCATGCGGACTTAGGTGGTGACTTTGGTTTCTTGAAAGGATTAGATTTATTCCAATTTGAGGAAGGCTTCCAATTGGAAACAGATTCCTTGGGGGAAGGATTAGCTTTTTGTTCCTTATTTTGTCAAAATGAATGAAAATTATTAGAAGCCTTAGATCTACCCTTAGGTTTTTTTTATCCTGAGGCAAAAAACTCCTTTCCCCCCAGTAACAGTTGACATAATAGAATCCAAATGAGAACCAAATAAATGATTACCTTGGAAAGAAAGAGATACTAATCTAGACTTAGATGTCATATCAGCATTCCAAGATTTAAGCCACAAAGCTCTTCTAGCCAAAATAGCTAAAGACATGGATCTAACATCAATTTTGAAAATATCAAAAATGGCATCACAAATAAAATGATTAGCATGTTGAAGTAAGAGAACAATGCTAGATATGTCAAAATCCAATTCTTGTTGCGCTAAATTCTCCAACCAAAAAGTTGAAGCAGCTGCAACATCAGCCAAAGTAATAGCAGGCCTAAGAAGATGACCTGCATATAAATAGGCTTTCCTTAGATAAGATTCAAGCTTCCTATCTAAAGGATCTTTAAAAGAAGTACTATCTTCCATAGGAATAGTGGTTTGTTTAGCAAGAGTAGAAATAGCCCCATCAACTTTGGGGATTTTATCCCAAAACTCTATTGAAACCGCTGGTAAAGGATACAATTTTTTAAACCTTGCAGAAGGATTAAAAGGAGTACCTGGCTTATTCCATTCCTTAGAAATCATGTCAGAAATAGCATCAGGAATAGGAAAAACCTCTGGGGTAACCACAGTAGGTTTAAAAACAGCATTTAAACGTTTACTAGTTTTAATATCAAGAGGACTAGCTTCCTCAATATCCAAAGTAATTAACACTTCTTTTAACAAAGAACGCATATACTCTATTTTAAATAAATAAGTAGATTTGTCAGAGTCAATGTCTGAGGAAGGATCTTCTGAATCAGATAGATCCTCATCAGAAGTGGATAATTCATTATGTTGTCGGTCATTTAAAATTTCATCAAATTTATGAGAAGTTTTAAAAGATCTCTTACGCTTACTAGAAGGTGGAAATGCAGACAAAGCCTTCTGAATAGAAATAGTAACAAATTCTTTAAAATTCACAGGTATATAATGTACATTAGAAGTTGAAGGAACTGCAACTGGCAATTTACTATTACTGATGGACACTCTATCTGCATTTAAAAGTTTATCATGACAACTAATACAAATGACATTAGGAGATATAATCTCCACAATTTTACAACAAATGCACTTAGCTTTGGTAGAACAATGTCAGGCAGCAAAGTTCCAGCGGATACTTCTGAGGCAGGATCAGATTGAGACATCTTGCAGAATGTAAAAGTAAAAATAACATATAAAGCAAAATTATCAATTTCCTTATATGACAGTATCAGGAATGGGAAAAAATGCAAATAGCATAGCCCTCTGACTTAGAAAAAGGCAAGAGGCAAAAGCAATGGGGCAATAAATAATTAAAAAAAAATTGGCGCCAAGTATGACGCACAACGTAACTAGAAACTTTTTTGGTGCCAACCATGTCCGGAAGTGACACACTCGCGTCACTAACGATGCAACCCTGTGTGAACCCCTGCATCAACTACAATGCCGGAAATGACAAACTTGCATCAACGGACGTGCTCTTTTCGTGCCAAAAAATTCTCGCTCCAAGAATGACGCAATAAAGTGTGGCATTTAGCGCACCCACGAGCCTAAGACAGCCCGCAAATTAAAACAAGTAGTCAATTGAAAAAAAGACTAAACCCCAGGTAAGAAAAATATTTCAATATTAACTTTCCCAAATATGAAACTGACAATCTACAAAAGGAAATACATGAACCTGACTCATGGCAAATATAAGTACAATACATATATTTAGAACTTTATATAAATACATAAAGTTCCAAACTATAGCTGAGGTGTCTTAAGAAATAAAAACATACTTACCAAACACACCCATCCACATATAGCAGATAGCCAAACCAGTACTGAAACAGTTATCAGTAGTGGTAATGGTATATGAGAGTATATCGTCAATCTGAAAAGGGAGGTAGGAGATGAATCTCTACGACCGATAACAGAGAACTTATGAAATAGACCCCCATTAGGGAAATCACTGCATTCAATAGGTAATACTCTCCATGTCCCTCTGACATTCACTGTACTCTGAGAGGAATCGGGCTTCAAAATGCTGAGAAGCGCATATCAACGTAGAAATCTTAGCACAAACTTACTTCACCAACTCTATAGGAGGCAAAGTTTGTAAAATTGAATTGTGGGTGTGGTGAGGGATGTATTTATAGGCATTTTGAGATTTGGGAAACTTTGCCCCTCCAGGTAGGATTGTATATCCCATGCATCACTAGCTCATGGACTCTTGCCAATTACATGAAAGAAAAGAGGAATAATTAAAAAAAAAAAAAAAAGTATTTAAATGGATATTGTACTCAAAGGGCAAGATTACAAGTTGTGCAGCAAATCATTTGCAAAAACAGAGTGCATTATGGCTTTTGGGCATTTGGGGTTGTGCACATATTACAAGTTGCAAAAATAAGCAGTGTAATACAAACATCCAAATTGCATGCGCATTAACGTATTCCCCCATAGAAAAACCCCCAACTAAAACCCTAATCTGTTGTGCAAAGCCCATGATGTATTCTCCTCGAAAAGTGTACATGAAAATTTGAATATTTGATATAGCTAAAATGTTTTCATAACATAATAAGTTCTATTTATTTATAAATAAATATTTTAATATATATGTGATGATTTTTGGATGGATATATCTACTTAGAGCGTGATATGTATATGATTATATAAATGTCTAGATATTTCGATATCTATATGCAAACAGTTCTTTGAAAATCCTTCTGAGATATTGTTCAATGTGCATAAGATTGTAATGTGAAATATTTTCATTATCTCCATAGTTAAAGATACACAGAGGCGTAACTAGAGACCCCAGGGGCCGGTGCAAGAATCCATGAAGGGCCCCCCTCACCAGTATGGTGTGAGGCTGGCATTAATTACCATGTGTGTATATATATATATAATGTAGCTGTGGTTCTCAATTCTTATCTATAATTATCAAGCACTTGACACTTAAAAATTCAAGTAAGTACGGTTTTCTTTACTGCAATGCATTGCTGTTACTAACACCCTGGTACTTGATAATTATAGGTGAGTGTGCAGACCTTACACCATATTAGTTCTATACTGAAGACTGGGTTTATAGTAAATGTGAGTTGTGCTCATAAGTTTACATACCCTGGCAGAATTTATGATATCTTGGCCATTTTCAGAGAATATGAATGATAACACAAAAACTTTTCTTTCACTCATGGTTAGTGTTTGGCTGAAGCCATTTATTATTAATCAACTGTGTTTACTCTTTTTAAATCAAAATAACAACAGAAACTACCCAAATGACCCTGATCAAATGTTTACATACTCCTGATAACATGCACACAAGTTGACACAAAAAGGTTTGAATGGCTATTAAAGGTAACCATCCTTACCTGTGATCTTTTTGCTTGTAATTAGTGTGTGTGTATAAAAGGTCAATGAGTTTCTGGACTCCTGACAGACCCTTGCATCTTTCATCCAGTGCTGCACTGATGATCTGGATTCTGAGTCATGGGGAAAGCAAAAAAAATTGTCAAAGGATCTGTGGGAAAAGGTAGTTGAACTGTATAAAACAGGAAAGGGATATAAAAAGATATCCAAGGAATTGAGAATGCAAATCAGCAGTGTTCAAACTCTAATAAAGAAGTGGAAAATGAGGGGTTCTGTATGTTGAAACCAAACCACGGTCAGGTAGATGTGTGTTTATATATATATATATACTGTATATATACACACATATATATACAGTATCTCACAAAAGTGAGTACACACCTCTCATTTTTGTAAATATTTTATTATATCTTTTCATATGACAATACTGAAGAAATGACACTTTGCTACAATGTAAATTAGTGAGTGTACAGCCTGTAAAAAAGTGTACATTTGCTGTCCCCTCAAAATAACTCAACACACAGCCATTAATGTCTAAACCGTTGGCAACAAAAATGAGTACACCCCTAAGTGGAAACGTCAAAATTGGGCTCAATTAGCCATTTTCCCTCACGGGTATCATGTGACTCGTTAGTGTTACAAGGTCTCAGGTGTGAATTGGGAGCAGGTGTGTTAAATTTGGTGTTATCACTCACACAGTCTCTCATACTGGTCACTGGAAGTTCAACATGGCACCTCATGGTAAAGAACTCTCTGTGGATCTGAATTTTTTTTTTGTTGCTCTACATAAAGATGGCCTAGGCTATAAGAAGATTGCACAACATAGGGGGCTCTGACTAGTAGATTGCGTGTGGAAAAATAAAGAGTAAAAATACTTAGCGTTTATTAAAGTAGAGGCTCACTGGTATGAGTGGGGGCTGGACAGGTACTCAACAGTCACTTATCATGTAGGGAAGCTACTGTTGCTCCCAATATCAATGTGGGTAGGATGCGAAATGGTCAGGGCTCACTCGGGCATACACCTTGCAAACTTGTGTAGTAAACTGTGATCGGCTGATAAACTGGGCGCAACCCAGTTGGTATTTTGAATAACCAAAGAAAGAATATAAATACAACAGTGTGTCCAAAGATATACTGTTGGGCATTTGCTTGATACCTCTATTGCTGTTAGTGTGATACTAGTCTAAGATCCACTACGTTTTTTCCTAACCTTGGTTTAACAGAGGCCCTAGTGTGGGAAGACAGTGTGTTCTAAACAACCTAATAACAATTGTGTTGACAAAGTAACATCTACAGAAGGGTCAAATTTTAATTCCTAAAAACGAGCTCAAGACAAGAAAGAAAGAGAAAGAGGTTATCAGATAGGGACCTTTTATTGCCAGAAATTTATCAGGTCATAGTCAGAGTTGAGAACTTTGGGATATCTGGTTTGTAATTTAAAAATCCAGAAAACCTCTCTCTTCCCTAATAGTCTCTCCCTATCCCCCTTAGGGGGAGTGGCAACCTTTTTAATACAGGTCCACCTAAATGTGGCAGCACTATTAGAATGTTTTTGTGCAAAATTTTGAACTAAGAGAGTATTGCCCACTCCTAATTTTATACTGGACAAATGCTCTCTAACCCTGGATCTCACTTCATGGGTCGTGAGTCCCATGTACTGTTTGTCACAATTGACACAGGTAATTAGATAAACAACAAAGGTGGACATGCAATTGAGGCAAGAACATTTTTGGAAGGTTTGTCATGTGACCGAGGATTTAAAACATTCCCCTGTCTCTACTCTTTTGCAGGCCACACAAGTACTGTTATGGTATTTGTACATACTAAATGTAGTTAACCAGAAAGACACATTTCTCACTTTCTCTGGAAGTTTGGTGGGGGCGAGTATATTACCCAAAGTTTTGCCTCTTTTATAGGCAAATTTACGGTTCTTTCCTGACAGATTGGCTAAACCATCATCTGCCTTCAGTAGCGGGAAATGTTTTTTAATGATATCACAGATACTGTGATATTGTTCAGAATAATCCGTAATGAATAATACATTCTCCTCTCCTGAGTTCAGAGCAGTACCAGTGGGTTTCTTTTTACCCAGTAATTCAGTTCTTTTACAATTTTTAACCAAACTAACAGCCTCATTAATAACACGGTCATTGTACCCTCTCTCTTGGAGACATTTTACAAGAAATAATGAATCTCACAGCGCTTAAGAATAGCGACCTATGGCTCCTATCTAAAGTGGGTCCCCAACTACCCACAGAATAAGAATATATGGTGTCGAGGGCTAGAAAGGAGCGCCAAAAGAGGCAAGGTCTAATGAGTGTGGAAATGGTAGTGAAAGCAAGTGTGGTACTTAGCTTGAGTATAAGATTGACCCTATATGTAGCAGTTATCAAATACTAAAAATAGGCCTCAAAGGCTTTAGAAACTAATCAACATTTATTAGTAGAATATTACAACAAAATTTAATAAGGTTACATAAATAGACATGGATACATAAAAACATAAAATCAATGTGATAAAAACAAATGAACATACAGAAGTCTAATACAATAAATAAAACAAATAAAAATGCCAAATATATATGTATATGATCCTTCCAAGGAAGCGACCCAAAAATGACTAATTGATGCTAACAAATAATGATCATAAAAAACAATTAAACAGTCAAAATAGGAATAAAGAGTATCGGTAAACGTTACTCCCATCTACAGCAGGGGTCCGGTGTAGATACAGTCCTCCTAATCTGTTAACCCTGGTGAGGGTGTATGCTTAAAAGTGGAACGATAAAACAATCCAAAAAGTGGAAAAAACTTAAAGTGGAACGATCAAACAATCCAAATAGTGGAAAAAATAAAAAGGTTTGAAAACAACTAGTGTGTACACAGGCTAGTGCTGATCCAAAATAAAATAATAATGTTAGTGGTCAAGTCACATAGTGGTGTGGCAAAAAAAGTGAATTTTTTTAAAAAAAAAAGTATAAAAAAGTGATCACAAATCAAATAGTGTCCTTATTATAATCCAATCAATGCAGAAATTTCCTAAGTGTATCCATGATAGTGCTAAAAGAAAGATGAAATGTTAAAAAAAACGGAAGATAATAGCCTTATTGTAATCCAATCAATACTCTTTGGTGTGTCCATACAATAGAAACAGTTATGTCCATAGAAAAAAACAAAATTAAAAATAAAAATAAAGATAACAGTAAAAAGCTGGGAAATCCTCAAAACCTGTAAACAGAAAATAAAAACATTGTATAATACTGTTTAGATATTAAATAATCAAGGAATATAGCTCACCATATAATTGCCAATGCGTTTCGGCCCACAGCTGGGGCCTTTTTCAAGACTAGTATATGGTCAGGTGAGCAGGAACTTTTATATCTATGTGTAACCAATCAGATTGTGTTCCCATTGGCGCCAAAAAACTCTTAGTACTGGAAGTTCTTTACCGGAATTGACGATTTTGTAAACCGGATGTTGTTATCCCGGTCATGGGGTAAAAATATTCATGGAGTTAATAGTCCACTAAGTCAAACAGATTTACTGTGAATAATGCCGAATCTTAGTTCTATTTGTTTGTCCTTCGTTATTAATTTACCTGCCAAATTTGTCCATCTAATTTAGCCATATTGCGCTCCACCGGATACTCACTGTTTTCGTAAAACCGGAAGTTGAAATGACCTATACTTCCGGTACTGAGTTGTTGTGCTAGACCGGAATTTATGTTTTTGTGAAACCGGAAGTTATGGTTTCTATGGGCTGGAAGTGATGAAAGCGTGAGCTACCGGTGGGGCTCTTACTTAATGCTGTAATATCTGTTTATTCCATATGGGGCAGTGTTTTGTTACATAGATATGGGAAAAAGTGAAGTTGATTAGATAGACCAAAAATGGGATGGATGATATCAATCTACATGTGAAATAGCCACTTGTATGGGTGTTGACATACGGATCAATGTGTATTGGTTACACTTATAAAGAATTATATAAAACGATCTCATCTCATGCCTAAATGGTATCATCCAACTTAAGAACATATATATCCCTTCATATATGTTTGTTATTGACATGCTGTGTGTCTGAAGATAAAATTGAAAAAATGGGAAATATATATATATATATATATATATATATATATATATATATATATATATATATATATATACAGGGAGTGCAGAATTATTAGGCAAGTTGTATTTTTGAGGATTAATTTTATTATTGAACAGCAACCATGTTCTCAATGAACCCAAAAAAACGCATTAATATCAAAGCTGAATAGTTTTGGAAGTAGTTTTTAGTTTGTTTTTAGTTATAGCTATTTTAGGGGGATATCTGTGTGTGCAGGTGACTATTACTGTGCATAATTATTAGGCAACTTAACAAAAAACAAATATATACCCATTTCAATTATTTATTTTTACCAGTGAAACCAATATAACATCTCAACATTCACAAATATACATTTCTGACATTCAAAAACAAAACAAAAACAAATCAGTGACCAATATAGCCACCTTTCTTTGCAAGGACACTCAAAAGCCTGTCATCCATGGATTCTGTCAGTGTTTTGATCTGTTCACCATCAACATTGCGTGCAGCAGCAACCACAGCCTCCCAGACACTGTTCAGAGAGGTGTACTGTTTTCCCTCCTTGTAAATCTCACATTTGATGATGGACCACAGGTTCTCAATGGGGTTCAGATCAGGTGAACAAGGAGGCCATGTCATTAGATTTTCTTCTTTTATAACCTTTCTTGCCAGCCACACTGTAGAGTACTTGGATGCGTGCGATGGTGCATTGTCCTGCATGAAAATCATGTTTTTCTTGAAGGATGCAGACTTCTTCCTGTACCACTGCTTGAAGAAGGTGTCTTCCAGAAACTGGCAGTAGGACTGGGAGTTGAGCTTGACTCCATCCTCAACCCGAAAAGGCCCCACAAGCTCATCTTTGATGATACCAGCCCAAACCAGTACTCCACCTCCACCTTGCTGGCGTCTGAGTCGGACTGGAGCTCTCTGCCCTTTACCAATCGAGCCACGGGCCCATCCATCTGGCCCATCAAGACTCACACTCATTTCATCAGTCCATAAAACCTTAGAAAAATCAGTCTTGAGATATTTCTTGGCCCAGTCTTGACGTTTCAGCTTGTGTATCTTGTTCAGTGGTGGTCGTCTTTCAGCCTTTCTTACCTTGGCCATGTCTCTGAGTATTGCACACCTTGTGCTTTTGGGCACTCCAGTGATGTTGCAGCTCTGAAATATGGCCAAACTGGTAGCAAGTGGCATCTTGGCAGCTGCATGCTTGACTTTTCTCAGTTCAGGTTTTGCGCCTTGGTTTTTCCACACGCTTCTTGCGACCCTGTTGACTATTTTGAATGAAACGCTTGATTGTTCGATGATCACGCTTCAGAAGCTTTGCAATTTTAAGAGTGCTGCATCCCTCTGCAAGATATCTCACTATTTTTGACTTTTCTGAGCCTGTCAAGTCCTTCTTTTGACCCATTTTGCCAAAGGAAAGGAAGTTGCCTAATAATTATGCACACCTGATATAGGGTGTTGATGTCATTAGACCACACCCCTTCTCATTACAGAGATGCACATCACCTAATATGCTTAATTGGTAGTAGGCTTTTGAGCCTATACAGCTTGGAGTAAGACAACATGCATAAAGAGGATGATGTGGTCAAAATACTAATTTGCCTAATAATTCTGCACTCCCTGTATATATATATATATATATATATATATATATATATATATATATATATATATATATATATATATATAATGTACAAAAAGAATGTGGGAGTGGATTGTTTAACCTTCCTGTTTAAGCAGGATAGGAAATTTATAATTTAAAGATCTAGGCGTCTAGGGGTGCAGACCCCCAAAAGTAGTTATAACTTCAGATTATTTAGAAAAGAGAGACATAGCCACAGTAGAGCTATATGAGATACTGTGTAAAGATGGGGGATTTCAGCACTTAATAGAACTCCATTTAACCCAAAATGGTGCTTGACTGGGAGCTAGCAAGAGACAAAAATACACGGATGCACATAAGTTCTGATAACACGACAAATTTATTTACAAAGTAACAAAAAATGCTGGAAAGGCATATGCATATTGTTTAGGTACTAAAGAAAGTATAATATTACCACTGCAGTGGGATAACTATCTATCATAATACTTTCCTAGAACAGCTTTTTATGCAACATTGTATTGATTTATATATAGCAAGGAAAGGATATATATAACTGTGGCCAAACAGATTATCTTATGATCATATATACGACCTGTTCTGAGTCCTCCTTATAGGTAAGAAATAGGAAGAAAACACAGGTAGATTGAAAAATCCGTTTCTGCCTGGGCCCAGGTTCTGTGTGAAAAGAAGTAGATAAACGGGATATTTTTTTTTTGTTTTAGAAATTTTGGATCTAAAGATAAATGCCTCTTATTATAAAAATTTATTTTAATTTAATAATAATAAAAATAATCTATCAATAAAAGTAATGACTCTGACTAAAAATGTCATTTCTATCTGAATTCTCTACTTCCTCTCCATCTGTTTAACCTAGTGTTATAAAAGATGGCGATGTTTATGTAGCGGAGCACATGAGTTCTGTGTAACTACGGCAGGTTTGGATACATTTGTATCAAATTTCACTCTCCTAATAATTGGATAGTCTCTCTGGAGGCTTGTGTGGTTAAAACCAATCACATTTGTTTATTTGCTGAAACTTAACACACCTCCCTGTAGGGAGAAATCGAATAAGAAGTGAGAGACACAGGTGTCAGGTAGTCCTGATGAGGCCCAAGCTTTCGCTGAGCATTGTGGGCGAAACGCGCGTCGACAGACAGACACCTAGTTACAGCTCACAAAAGTTCGGAAGATTTTCATGAAGATTTTTATCTGCCATCCGTTATAGTCAAGATCCCCAAAAGCGAAGGTGATATGACTTTAAAGTGGAGATAGAAAGCAGTTTGATGTCGGAAGCACCTGTCCCGACCCTGCACGTAACTTCAGTACCCAGACCCGAACGAGTGACTGTAATTTCTATATCTGCGGATACAAGGTGAACCCGGAGGTGAGCACTAACACAGCCACACAGAATTCCGGACTGCTATTCAAATACGGAGGTCCGGAGGTATGTGTTGAGGCAAACACTTGGGACCGCTACATACCGCAGTTTCCTGGAAAACTGCATTTGTTTGGACTTAAAAGCAATAATGGCACTTCTAAACAAGTATTGTATCACTATGCTAGACAGAGAGGACGCTCTTACCTCGGAGTTCTAGCATACAAGTTTTTCTATATAGCTCCTGATTAAAAGCAAAGAATGAGCCTTTGAAAAAGAAAGGAATATCCCGTTTATCTACTTCTTTTCACACAGAACCTGGGCCCAGGCAGAAACGGATTTTTCAATCTACCTGTGTTTTCTTCCTATTTCTTACCTATAAGGAGGACTCAGAACAGGTCGTATATATGATCATAAGATAATCTGTTTGGCCACAGTTATATATATCCTTTCCTTGCTATATATAAATTAATACAATGTTGCATAAAAAGCTGTTCTAGGAAAGTATTATGATAGATAGTTATCCCACTGCAGTGGTAATATTATACTTTCTTTAGTACCTAAACAATATGCATATGCCTTTCCAGCATGTTTTGTTACTTTGTAAATAAATTTGTCGTGTTATCAGAACTTATGTGCATCCGTGTATTTTTGTCTCTTGCTAGCTCCCAGTGAAGCACCATTTTGGGTTAAATGGAGTTCTATTGAGTGCTGAAATCCCCCATCTTTACACAGTATCTCATATAGCTCTACTGTGGCTATTTCTCTCTTTTCTAAATAATCTGAAGTTATATATATATATATATATATATATGTTTATATATATATATATATATATATATATATATATATATATATATATATATATATATAAAAAACATAAAAACAAGGAGAACACTATGAATAACACGTTAAATTTCAAATGGATGTATAGTAAGGGTTTAGCTTAGACCATACGTTATTGGTCCTATCTATTACCTTTAGATTAGTATGTAAGGTTTTATTAACATAATCTGTATAATTTTTCTGTGTGAGTGTAACAGAAAGTAGTGATAATATATAGGTCGAATGATGTCCTTTTAAGACCTACTTCTATATTGTATGCAATCTAAGTTTATGACCTAAACCCTTTCTTTTCACCTTATGGCACTTGTAGTAGTATCTATCTATCATCGGGTGTCACAATTTGTCCTGGACTAAACCCTGAACGGCCACATGGATCCATGTCTATTTATGTAACCTTATTAAATTGTGTTGTAACATTCTACTAATAACTGTTGATTAGTTTCTAAAGCCTTTGAGGCCTATTTTTAGTATTTGATAACTGCTACATATAGGGTCAATCTTATACTCAAGCTAAGTACCACACTTGCTTTCACTATCATTTCCACACTCATTAGACCTTGCCTCTTTTGGCGCTCCTTTCTAGCCCTCGACACAAGACATTTTACAAGACCCATTGACTCCTTTTGGTAGCTGTCCTCATCTGAGCAATTACGTTTGAGGCGTATAAGCTGACCCTTTGCTATGCCCCAAAACACGCTCTTGGGATGACAACTAGTGGAGTGCAAATGGGTATTGCCTGATATTGGCTTCCTGTAAACATTGGTAGAAACCAGTTGTCTACTATTTGGACATCACACTATTAAGAACTAATGGCATACTGGTTTCTACCAATGTTTACAGGAAGCCAATGTCTTAGTTTTTTATATTGGTCATTTCTATGTGATTAACTGCCTGTGTGCTCTTTGAACTGCCCCCGCAATGCGTTACTTACATAAGTGCATATGGCTTCAATTAAGAATTTAATTGAATGTCCAATAGGAGGAGGCTTTTGGTTTTAATTGATTGTCCATTTTTACATTTTGTTATCAGCTTCAAATACAGAAACTGTTGAAACGCGTCAGCTGCACTACTTTTGCTGACCTACTGTATTACCAGCCTGAGCTTCCAGATTTTTACTTTATTTTAAATTTGTATCAATAAAATTTGAATGTTTTACTCCCGGCTGGTGCTCCTTTCCTTTTGAGCATTATAAGAAGATTGCCAAGACCCTGAGACTGAGCTGCAGCACGGTGGGCAAGAAACAGCGGTTTCACAGGACAGGTTCCACTCAGAACAGGCCTCCCCATGGTCGACCAAAGAAGAAGTAGTCTTTGGGAAATAGAAATATGAGTGCTGCCATTATTGCTGCAGAGGTTGAATGGATGGGCGGTCAGCCTGTCAGTACTCACACCATATGCCCCACACTGCATCAAATTGGTCTGCATGGCTGTCATCCCAAAATGAAGTCTCTTCTAAAGATGATGCACAAGAAAGCCCATAAACAGTTTGCTGAAGACAAGCAGACTAAGGACATGGATTATTGGAACCATGTCCTGTGGTCCAATGAGACCAAGATACATTTATTTGGTTCAGATGGTGTCAAGTGTGTGTGGTGTCAATCAGGTGAGGTGTACAAAGACAAGTGTGTCTTGCCTACAGTCAAGCATGGTGGTGGGAGTGTCATGGTCTGGGCCTTCATGAGTGCTGCTGGCACTGGGGATTTTCAATTCATTGAGGGAACCATGAATTCCAACATGTACTGTGATATACTGAAGCAGAGCATGATCCCCTCCCATCAGATACTGGGCCACAGGGCAGTATTCCAACATGATAACGACACCAAAAACACCTCCAAGATGACCACTGCCTTGCTAAAGAAGCTGAAGGTAAAGGTGATGGACAGGCCAAGCATGTCTCCAGACCTAAACCCTATTGAGCATCTGTGGGGCATCCTCAAATGGACGGTGGAGGAGTGCAAGGACTCTAGCATCCACCAGCTCTGTGATGTCGTCATTGAGGAGTTGAAGAGGAATCCAGTGGCAACCTGTGAAGCTCTGGTGAACTCCATGACCAAGAGGGTTAAGGCAGTGCTGGAAAATAATGGTGGCCACACAAAATATTGACACGTTGGGCCCAATCTGTACATTTCCACTTTGGGGTGTATTCACTTTTGTTGCCAATGGTTTAGACATTAATGGCTGTGTGTTATTTTAAGGGGACAGCAAATGTACACTGTTATGCAGGCTGTACACTCACTACTTTACATTGTAGCAAAGTGTCATTTCTTCAGGGTTGTCACATGAAAAGATATAATATTTACAAAAATGTGAGGGGTGTACTCACTTTTGTGAGATACTGTATATATACATATATAAAGGGATTATAGGCTACACAGTAGTGTTCTACCACTGACACAGTCCAGTGATCTTATATGGACACAGTTTTAAAATAATTTTAGCATTGAGCCCATAATATTCTGGACTCACCAGACTGAGCGCAGAGCAGTGAGCAGCAGATACAGGTAGTCAGGGAGAGAAAGACAAAAGCTGAGAGCAGTAGCACTAGAGAGAGTATGGGAAAGTCACAAATACACAGGGAGAGGCTGGAGAGTGATAGAGGGGAGGGCTGTGCTGGGGCAGATAACCAGATACCACAGACACAGTTTTCCAGGGAGAGTGAGTAAAGGCATACAGAGAGCCATTATACACACAGGGAGCTGAGCAGGGTGGTAAATAGCTACTCCTATAATAGGGCAGTGCATCTAGACAAGGCAGGGTTCAATTAGGTGAAAAAGATATTTCTCTGTACGAGATGCTAAGGAAGATGGGCCATTGCTGATACAACGAGATACATTAAGAACTCAGCTCACCATTGTGCTGGCTTGACTCTTCATTTCAACTACCACTAGCCGCCATCACTCAGCCCTCACTCAGCTTTGCGACTGCCGTGCTGCAGACTCACAGTCTCAATGTCCCTGACTACACATTCAGTCATGAGCCAATTGAGTAGACTACACATGCAGTCAGGTCAGGAGCCAATAGGTAGCAGGAAGAAACAAAAAAAAATAATTAAAAAAAAGTTTGTGTTAAAGCTGGGCCCCATGAGAGCGGGACCTCCAGGTCCAGCTAGGAGGCTCTAAAGAAAACAATACCTGAGGCACCGTCTAGGGAACGATTGATACTGACGACCACCTTTACTCCTGAGAAGGTCTCTTTACCGAATATACTACGAGAACATTGGGATATCATTTCAACTGACAAAAAACTGCCTTGCGAGTCTATGGACTTACCGATTGTTGGTTATAGGAGGGCGGCCTCCTTAAGGGATCACCTGATGTGACCAGATAAGCCTAAAACATGGTTAGACACCACCAAAAATGGGTGCTTTCGATGCAGTGGATGCACCACATGCAGTGGGATGACCCAGAGTAAATTTTTCACACATCCGTGGACCAACAGAAAATTTACAATTAGACACAGGGTTACATGCACTACAAACTACATCATATACATGATCCACTGCCCGTGTGGCAGGTTCTATGTTGGTAAGACACAGGATGATGCCCGCACTAGAATGGCCAACCATAGGTCGGCCATTAGGGCAGCATTGGAGAATGGTAAATCCGACCAACCGGTAGCCAGACACTTTCTGCAGGCGAGACACAAGAACACTGATTTACGTTTCATTATCATTGACCATGTCCCACCCCTAGCGAGGGGTGGTGACAGAGGTAGGGTGCTCTTACAGAGGGAAAGTCGATGGATTTTCACACTTGTCTTATTCCTAAATATATCTAAATGATTGATTGATTTAGTATCATTTGGTGGAGTTATATGTATAGGTGCCTTTGGGTTTCTTATTTGGTTCAGGTTTATATGTTTTGTTCCACTGGCTCAGTGAGGATACCATCATATATGATTGAGACAACACGGCTACAGAATGTGCTGATTGTGTTTTGTTTAGTGATAGCAGTATAAGTTGGTTTGATGATTAATACCTGCTTTAGATAGTTGGCATGATATAACATACGGTGTAATAATATGCTACTGTGTGAGATACTTTTTGTGGTCCTCCTATTTTGAGTATTTAAACATCTTGTTCGTGATATGATGAATTATACCATACGGTATTTACATTATGATTGATGATTTGAGTACTTTGGGGCATGTTATGCTACATGGCCAGTGATGGGACTGCAGCTAACGCTGTATGGCCAGTGTTGTTGTGTTCAAACGAACCAGTATGAAAAATTATTATTATAATTATTATAAAAATTATTAAAAATTATTAATAATTGGATTGCCATGTACCCTTCAATTTCCCAGTGTATATGTGTTATATAAGTTGGCTCGCTAGTAGGCGGCGGACAGAATGATTTCTCTAGTATGGTCTCCATCTATCAGTTGGTATGGTCAATGGGTGGCTAGCTTTAGTATTAGGAGTGCTATGTATGCTGAGTTTTGTTGCGGTTGATCGGTTTGATATTAGTGTGATTCTACTGGCATTGTTTATGGTTGCCTAGCAACAGTCGTCATACTTGTTGCGTTGGTGTTTAATCTTCTAGCTGCAAAATATGAGTATGTATGGTCCCTATAAAGAGTGTCATGTGTAATCTGGATACACCTTCTGTACCGCACTTATACCGCTACATATTACATCTTTAGTCACTGGACATATTTACCAATACTTTTATGCCTAAACATTTTATACTCATATCATATTTACAGAGTATTTATCTATCAGCTACCATTTCTACGATCTTGTGCTCTGTGTACTTTTAATTTTTATGTTAACATTGTTGTTTTTTTCATTTGTTTCGTGGTTTCTCATTTTTGCCTTGTTGACTTTTTTTGAACCTCCAGGGCCTCTGTATTTACTCTTGCGCATGCGCAGTTGCGCTAGGAGGACGCCACAGACTCTGGCAGGATCGTCACCAGGTAAACACTTAAATAGCTCACTGTATTGTTTGTTTTGTAAGGTCTGAGGAAGGGGGTGACCCCAAAAACGTTCACCAAAGTAAAGTTATTTTACTAAAGAATACGGAGAGTGCCTTTCTTATTTCTTTGTCTATATATATATATATATATATATATATATATATATATATATATATATATATATATATATATATATATATATATATATATTTAATTAATTATATATATATATATATATATTTAATTAATAATATTTCTTTCTTTATATGGGAAGAACAAAGGAATGTAAAATATGCATAATGGGCTTTAGCTCTTGCTCGGTGTCGGGTTACACACATAAAAAATATATTAAGGCATGTTATTGAAATACTAAATGTAAAATATCAAAAAAATTATAATTATTATTATTAAAAATTATTATAGATTTATGTTTAGACAGTTGGTACTCAAGTTTAGTTATGTTCTTTTACTGTTACACTTATTTTAGAAATGCGTTTTCATTGTTTCAATGGACTACTATGTAACTGAAATTGCATTAAGTGGGGAGTTAGAGTCCCTAGTTGTAGACTCTTTTCAAAATAATATCTTATAAGACTATGTACTATATCGGGACTTGGTCCTTTTTGAAAAACTCATACCATTGTTAATTCATTGAATACAAAAAACTTTGAAAAAAAAAAAAAATGTATTATAGATAATGTAAAAAATTCTAAATAATCCATAAAATATATATTTTACAATCATTTAATAATAATAATTTTTATTTTTTAATATTTAACATTTAGTATTTCAATAACATGCCTTAATATATTTTTCATGTGTGCTAACCCGACATCACGTTAGAACTAAAACGGGAAACCCAAAGCACATTACGCATATTTTACATTCCTTTGTTCTTCACATATAAAGAAAAATTTAATTTGTAAATATATATATATATATATATATATATCTTATAATGTTAATGTAAAAGTATAGGTATATACAGATATATCAATAGAAATATGTATTAACAATAAAAATAACATTGCCATGTATGTGGAGAACACTGTAATGTTGAATATTAAAGGACCAGTAAATACAGTAGATTTGCATAATCAACAAATACATGATGAAAAGACAATGCAATAGCACTTGAAATATTCAAAGGGATCCGCAGCTATATCTAGTTAGCCTATCAACATATTTTAAACTCCCAAAATAGAGGAATTGCCGATAGGTGTTTACTATACATGTCTTTGGCCTTCGATGCTGGCTATAGACAACACCCAGCATTGCCGCCCATATTGACGATGTATAGTAAAGTATCACTGGAATATAACTACCATGTGCCTATCCACTAATCCTAATACCCCTTAACTTAAGTACCCCACAATCGCAAACTAACACTACACTAATAAAGATTTAAACAGCCACATTCCGACCGCATGTATCTATCCTATTAACCACTATACCGTCACATACCCACTGCAAGTATCTAACTATTAACCCATATACTGCCACATACCCAACAAAGTATCTAACTATTAACCCCTATTCCGCCACATATCCACCGCAAGTATCTAGCTATGAACCCCTATGCCACCACATACCCACCCCAAGTATCTAACTATTAACCCCTATGCTGCCACATACCCACCACAAGTACCTAATTATAAACTCCCATGCTGCCACATACCCCAAATGCAAACTAACCTAACCCACCTCTAAACTAAACCCCCTAAATAAAACAACATATCTAATATCTAATAATAAACTACAGAATCCAAAATAGAAAAACAGCATTCTACCTAACACTAAACTATATGCCCCATAAAAAAAAAAAAAAAAAAACAACTAAATTCTAACACTAAACTAAATTACAATAGCCCTTAAAATTACCTTTTGCGCAGTATTGCCCTAAAGGGATCACCTCTTTTGCAAAAAAATCAATTACAACCATCCCTCTACAATACACCCCCCAAAATAACAAAATCTACCTAAAAAACATAGCCTATAAAAGGTTGATTTTAATAACCCAATAGCAAGAACATTTTAAAATTTAAATTATAATTATCCTTTTCTATTGGATGATTGCAATTTAAAAATGTTCTTTTTAAGTATTCCATATGCATAAAAATGTATTTATGTTAGCTTGTTGTGTTTATTCATGATAACATAGATACATTTGTTAATATATATTTATGTTATAGTAGTCAGTAGCATTAAATGATTTTTTTACATAAAAGGCATGCAGTTATGTAGAACTATAATGTTAATTATACTGTCTTTAATTACAAATAATAAACACAACAATCAATATTAATTATATTTTAATGTATATGCAAATACTTAAACATTATGCATTCTACATATCAATGCATCATTTTAAATATTGAATATTTACGTGTGGGCCTTAGCTTTTAAAGTTAGTTTTAGGTTATGGTAGTTTAAGGGTCAATGTTATATTAGCAAGCAACCATTTAATTCCTATTAAGATATCAACAATACTTTAAATAATCTACATTGTACATGACAATGCATATTTTGTCAAGGAGATAAGGTAAACATCGGAGGGTTGGCAAACCTCACCGGGTTAGCCGGGTTCCTGGAGCTCAGTCCTGGACTAGCTGGTCGTGCTGTTGGACTAAATGTAGCTCGCTCCCGCTACTAGACCAGAGCGGGAGCGAGATACATTTAGTCCAATAGCACAACTGAGCGTGCTGTGACTAGCCAGCAAGCCCGCAAAGTGCTTTGGATATCCAAGACCCACTTAGTAGATCCTGGAGGGGAGTCCAACTTTAAACTACAAAATCTGCAAATTTTTTAAGTTACCGCTAAAATAATGTTATATAATTCTGCACTGTGTTTTCACTGCATTACAATGCTGATGTGTCTGAACATGTGCAGAAACTCTTCTTCAGATTTCTGCAGTGTAACCTAGGCTTCAAAATGGTGGCATCCATAATTATAAGGTAGTGCATAAAATGTATTTAGGGCAAGATTACGAGTGGAATGATAATTACCACTCACACTCGCATACTAACTCCACTCGACTTCTGCTCTTTGTGCACGTTAGGTAGTGAACGTATTACAAGTTGAAAGCAAATTTTTTTACCCTATTACACTTTTAACCTCAAAGTTGCTACAACCCCCACCGCAAAATACCCACTAATATCTAAACCCCCTAACCAGCTAACCCCCCTAAACTAATACCCCACAAGTTAAAAAAACTAAACTTAATTGAAAATAAATTGCTAACCTTATCTGAAAATAAAAGAAAACGAACTTTACATGCAAAAAGACCTATTAAAGAAAAAAAGAAAGAAAAAATACTTTAAAGAAAAAAACAAAACATATATGCCTAATATACAACTAAAGTCCCACTTAAAAAAAAAAAAAAAAATCTATAGCCTTAAAAGCACTTTTTGTAGGACATTGCTAGTGATTTAGCAAAAATAAATACTAACCCATTTTACAAGTATACCTCACTACTACTATTTCTTTAAAAAATGTATTGAAAAGGGCATTTGGTTGGGCATTGCCCTTAGAAGGGCATTTAGCTCATTTGCTCCCCCCAAAAAATATAAAAAAATTAAACCTTATAAAAAAAAAACCACCCTAAAACTAAACCACAAAGATTGTCTGTTTCATCTTCATTGCTTCAGTGTTCTTCTATCCTCATTCCGGAGGTCTCTTCCATCTTCTTATTTTCAGATCTTCTGTCCCTGATGTCCTCTTCATGCACACTGAATTTTATAAAGGAGTACCCTTGAATTCCTATAGTCTAATTTTAAATTTAAAAATTATATAAGCCAAAATAATGAAAACTTTTTCTATTGGCTGATTTTAATTTGAAATAGAAAATGTTAATTATATTTTTGTAGATAGCCTTTTTGGGGGGTGGGTGGTTACTTGTAGAATGGATTCATATATATTTTTATTGAAAAAGAGCTAAATTACTTTAGGGCAATGCCCTACAAAAACATTTTAAGTGCTATTACTATAGTTTAGTGTTAGTATAGGTTTTTAAAAGTGGGACTTTAGTTTTAAAATAGGCATCATTTTAATTTATTTTTTGGTAATTAGTTTTTTCTGTAATGATTTTTTTTTTATTTTCTGTAATGGTAGCTTTTTAAGTAAGTTTAGGTTTTTTTTGTTTTTTTTTTTGGAGTAACTTTTGGGGTGTTAAGTTAGAGGGGTTAGCTGTTTAGAGGGTTTAGATGTTAGTGGACATTTTTCAGTGGGGGTTGTGGTGGTTAAGGGGTTAATACAAGGATAATTTGTGGTGGGGTTGTGGCAGTTTTAGGGGTTAATAGTGTAGAGGGGTATTTTGAGGTGGGTATGGCAGTTTAGGGGTTAATAGTTTAGAGGGATATTTAGTGGGGGGTTGTGGTAGTTTAGGGGTTAATAGTGTAGTGGTGTATTTTGCTATAGGGTTGTGGCAGTCTAGGGGTTAATAGTATAGAGGGGTATTTTGCGGTGGGGGTTATGGAGGTTTAGGTGTTAATAGTGTAAATGATTATTTTGTGGTGGTTTAGGGGTTAATAGTGTAGAGGGTAGTTTAGTGCAACTGTTTTCTCCAACCAAAGCCTCGATCCGATATGCAGCGTTGCCGGCGATGCCAAATTTTGCGCTGGTTTGGTATCACATATACGGCGTAACCTAGAAGTTACGCTCGTATATTTCTGCCTTCGGTCGTAGTTTTTGGCCCATTGACAGGTATACCAAACCAGCGCAGTTTGGTATCCAATATACAGCGTAAGGACTTACGTGGCGAAAATGGAGAAATCCTACTCCATTTTCACCTCGCCACAAGTTGCAGGCGTAGTAAGCCTTACGCTGTTGATTGGAGCCCCGTAACTCCCTAAACTACCTGCAAAATGAAACCTAACACCTAATGCATTCGCAATGTCTATCTACCTGTCAACCGCGATCCCCTGCCGCAATCCCTAATAAAGTATTTAACCCCTAAACCGCCGCTCCCGAACCCCGCCGCCACCTACATTAAATGTATAACCCCCTAATGTCAGCCCCTACACCGCCGCCATCTACATTACCTACCCCCCTAATGTGAGCCCCTACACCGCCGCCATCTACATTACCTACCCCCTAATGTGAGCCCCTTACATCGCTGCAACCTACATTAACTACCCCCTAATGTGAGCCCCTTACACCGCCGCCACCTACATTAACTACCCCCTAATGTGAGCCCCTTACACCGCCGCCACCTACATTAACTACCCCCTAATGTGAGCTCCTACCCCGCCGCCAGCTATATAAAAATTATTAACCCCTAATCTAATCCCACTAAGCCACCAACACCTATATTAAATTATTTAACCCCTAAAATACTAAACTATCCCTACCACTAAACCTAAGTCTAACCCCACAAATAGCCCTGAAAAGGGCTTTTTGCGTGGCATTATCCCAAAGTAAACAGCTCTATTGCCAGCCCTTAAAAGGGCTTTTTGCAGGGCTTTGCCCCAAAGTAATCAGCTCTTTTACCAGCCCTTAAAAGGGCTTTTTGTGGGGAATTGTCACAAAGTAATCAGCTCTTTTGCCTATAATCTAAATCCCCCTATACCGCCGCCACCTATAATAAATGTATTACCCCCTAATCTAATCCCCCTATACCGCCGCCACCTATATTAACTATTATATTAGGGTTAATATAGTTATTATATTATATTTATTAACTATATTAACCCTAATTATATTAGGGTTAATATAGTTAATATAGTTATTATATTATATATATATTAAGTTTAATAACCCTATCTAACTCTAACACCCCTAGCTAAATTCTTATTAAAATAAATCTAATTAATATTAATATTATTAATTAAAATATTCCTATTTAAATCTAAATACTTACCTATAAAATAAACCCTAAGATAGCTACAATGTAATTAATAATTACATTGTAGCTATTTTAGGGTTTATATTTATTTTTCAGGTAACTTGGTATTTATTTTAACTAGGTACAATAGCTATTAAATAGTTAATAACTATTTAATAGCTACCTTGTTAAAATAATTACCAATTTACTTGAAAAATAAATCTTAACCTAAGTTACAAATACACCTACACTATCAATAAATCAATAAACTACAAATATCTAAACTAAAATACAATTAAATACACTACACTAAATTAAAAAAAATAAAAATAGATTACAAAAATTTTAAGCTAATTTCACCTATTCTCAGCCCCCTAATAAAATAACAAAGCCCCCAAAATAAAAAAAATCCCTAGTTAACAGCTCTATTACCAGCCCTTAAAAGGGCTTTTTGCGGGGCATGCCCCAAAGGAATCAGCTCTTTTGCCTGTAAAAAAAAAAACACAATACCACCCCCCAACATTACAACCCACCACCCATATACCCCTACTCTAAACCCACACAAACCCCCCTTAAAAAAACCTAACACTAAGCCCCAGAAGATCTCCCTACCTTGAGTCGTCTTCACCCAGCCGGGCCGAACTCTTCATTCAATCCGGGCGATGTCTTCATCCAAGCGGCAAAGAAGAAGTCTTCCATCCTGCGATGTCTTCATCCAAGCGGCAAAGAAGAAGTCTTCCATCCGGCGATGTCTTCATCCAAGTGGCAAAGAAGAAGTCTACCATCCGGCGATGTCTTAATCCAAGTGGCAAAGAAGAAGTCTTCCATCTGGCGATGTCTTCATCCAAGCGGCAAAGAAGAGGTCCTCCATCGGGGCGAAGTTTTCCTCCAAGCGGCATCTTCAATCTTCTTTCTTCGGACCTCCGATGCGGAACATCCAGCTGACCCGACGACTGAAAGACGAATGAAGTTTCCTTTAAATGACGTCATCCAAGATGGCATCCCTCGAATTCCGATTGGCTGATAGGAATTCTAAGGCTGATCGGAATTAAGGAAAGAAAATCTGATTGGCTGATTCAATCAGCCAATCAGATTCAAGTTCAATCTGATTGGCTGATCCAACCAGCCAATCAGATTGAGCTCGCATTCTATTGGCTGATCGGAACAGCCAATAGAATGCAAGCTCAATCTGATTGGCTGATTTATTAACTATTTAGTTATTAACTATTTCATAGCTATTTTACCTAGTTAAAATAAATACCAAGTTACCTGTAAAATAAATATAAACCTTAAAATAGCTACAATGTAATTATTAATTATATTGTAGCTATCTTACGCCTAGATTTAGAGTTCTGCGTTAGCCGTCAAATCCAGGGTTAGGGGCTCCCAACGCTGGTTTTGGGCTACCGCTGGTATTTAGAGTCGTGTAGGTAAAGGTCTAACGCTCACTTTGCAGCCGCGACTTTTCCATACCGCAGATCCCCCTACTCCATTTGTGTATCCTATCTTTTCAATGGGATCTTTCTAACGCCGGTATTTAGAGTCTTGGCTGAAGTGAGCATTAGAAATCTAACGACAAGACTCCAGCCGCAGAGAAAATCCAGGAGTTAAGAGCTTTCTGGGCTAACGCCGGTTCATAAAGCTCTTAACTACTGTGCTCTAAAGTACACTAACACCCATAAACTACCTATGTACCCCTAAACCGAAGTCCCCCCACATTGCCACCACTATAATACATTTTTTAACCCCTAATCTGCCGACCGCACACCGCCGCAACCTACATTATCCCTATGTACCCCTAATCTGCTGCCCCTAACACCGCCGACCCCTATATTATATGTATTAACCCCTAATCTGCAGTCCCCAACGTCGCCGCCACCTACCTACAATTATTAACCCCTAATCTGCCGACCAGACCTCACCGCTACTATAATAAAGTTATTAACCCCTAATCCGCCTCACTCCCGCCTCAAAAACCCTATAATAAATAGTATTAACCCCTAATCTGCCCTCCCTAACATCACCAACACCTAACTTCAAGTATTAACCCCTAATCTGCAGACCGGACCTCGCCGCTACTCTAATAAATGTATTAACCCTTAAAGCTAAGTCTAACCCTAACACCCCCCTAAGTTAAATATAATTTTTATCTAACTAAATAAAATAAATCTTATTAAATAAATTATTCCTATTTAAAGCTAAATACTTACCTGTAAAATAAACCCTAATATAGCTACAATATAAATAATAATTATATTGTAGCTATTTTAGGATTAATATTTATTTTACAGGCAACTTTGTATTTATTTTAACCAGGTATAATAGCTATTAAATAGTTAATAATTATTTAATAGCTACCTAGTTAAAATAATTACAAAATTACCTGTAAAATAAATCCTAACCTAAGTTACAATTAAACCTAACACTACACTATCAATAAATTAATTACATACAAATACCTACAAATAAATACAATTAAATAAACTAACTAAAGTACAAAAAATAAAAAAATAATTTTCAAACATTATAAAAATATTACAACAATTTTAAGCTAATTACACCTACTCTAAGCCCCCTAATAAAATAAAAAAATGCCCTACCCTATTCTAAAATAAAAATTGAAAAGCTCTTTTACCTTACCAGCCCTTAAAAGGGCCTTTTGCGGGGCATGCCCCAAAGAATTCTGCTCTTTTGCCTGTAAAAAAAAACATACAATACCCCCCCAACATTACAACCCACCACCCACATACCCCTAATCTAACCCAAACCCCCCTTAAATAAACCTAACACTAAGCCCCTGAAGATCTACCTTGTCTTCACTACGCCGGGTATCACCGATCCGTCCAGAAGAGGGTCCGAAGTCTTCATCCAATCCGGGCGATGTCTTCATCCAAGCCCAAGCGGGGGCTGAAGAGGTCCATCATCCGGCTGAAGTCTTGATCTAAGCGGGGACTTAAGAGGTCCATCATCTGGCTGAAGTCTTTATCTAAGCGGGGGCTGAAGAGGTCCATCATCCGGCTGAAGTCTTCTATCAAGCGGCATCTTCAATCTTCTTTCTTCCGGCTCCATCTTCATCCCGCCGACGCGGAACATCCATCCTGGCTGACGACTTCCCGACGAATGATGGTTCCTTTAAGGGACATCATCCAAGATGGCGTCCCTCGAATTCTGATAGAAGACTTCAGCCGGATGATAGACCTCTTCAGCCCCTGCTTGGATCAAGACTTCAGCCGGATGATGGACCTCTTCAGCCCCCGCTTGGATCAAGACTTCAGCCGGATGATGGACCTCTTCAGCCCCCGCTTGGATCAAGACTTCAGCCGGATGATGGACCTCTTCAGCCCCCGCTTGGGCTTGGATGAAGACATCGCCCGGATTGGATGAAGACTTCAGAACCTCTTCTGGACGGATCACTGATACCCGGCGTGGTGAAGACAAGGTAGGGAGATCTTAAGGGGCTTAGTGTTAGGTTTATTTAAGGGGGGTTTGGGTTAGATTAGGGGTATGTGGGTGGTGGGTTGTAATGTTGGGGGGGTATTGTATGTTTTTTTTTACAGGCAAAAGAGCAGAATTCTTTGGGGCATGTCCCGCAAAAGGCCCTTTTAAGGGCTGGTAAGGTAAAAGAGCTTTTCAATTTTTATTTTAGAATAGGGTAGGGCATTTTTTTATTTTGGGGGGCTTTGTTATTTTATTAGGGGGCTTAGAGTAGGTGTAATTAGCTTAAAATAGTTGTAATATTTTTATAATGTTTGAAAATTATTTTTTTATTTTTATTACTTTAGTTAGTTTATTTAATTGTATTTATTTGTAGGTATTTGTATGTAATTAATTTATTGATATTGGTAGTGTTAGGTTTAATTGTAGATAATTGTAGGTAGTTTATTAAATTTATTTATTGATAGTGTAGTGTTAGGTTTAATTGTAACTTAGGTTAGGATTTATTTTACAGGTAATTTTGTAATTATTTTAACTAGGTAGCTATTAAATAGTTATTAACTATTTAAAAGCTATTGTACCTGGTTAAAATAAATACAAAGTTGCCTGTAAAATAAATATTATTCCTAAAATAGCTACAATTTAATTATTATTTATATTGTAGCTATATTAGGGTTAATTTTACAGGTAAGTATTTAGCTTTAAATAGGAATAATTTATTTAATAAGATTTATTTTATTTTGTTAGATAAAAATTATATTTAATTTAGGGGGGTGTTAGGGTTAGGGTTAGACTTAGCTTTAGGGGTTAATACATTTATTAGAGTAGCGGTGAGGTCCGGTCGGCAGAATAGGGGTTAATACTTGAAGTTAGGTGTTGGTGATGTTAGGGAGTGCAGATTAGGGGTTAATACTATTTATTATAGGGTTTTTGAGGCGGGAGTGAGGCGGATTAGGGGTTAATAACTTTATTATAGTAGCGGTGAGGTCTGGTTGGCAGATTAGGGGTTAATAATTGTAGGTAGGTGGCGGCCACATGGGGGCGGCAGATTAGGGGTTAATAAATATAATATAGGAGTCGGCGGTGTTAGGGGCAGCAGATTAGGGGTACATAGGGATAATGTAGGTTGCGGCGGTGTGCAGTCGGCAGATTAGGGGTTAAAAAAATTTATTATAGTAGCGGCAATGTGGGGAGACCTCGGTTTAGGGGTACATAGGTAGTTTATGGGTGTTAGTGTACTTTAGAGCACAGTAGTTAAGAGCTTTATGAACCGGAGTTAGCCCAGAAAGCTCTTAACTCCTGGCTTTTCTCTGCGGCTGGAGTCTTGTCATTAGATTTCTAATGCTCACTTCAGCCAAGACTCTAAATACCGGCGTTAGAAAGATCCCATTGAAAAGATAGGATACGCAAATGGCGTAGGGGGATCTGCGGTATGGAAAATTCATGGCTGCAAAATGAGCGTTAGACCTTTACCTACACGACTCTAAATACCAGCGGTAGCCCAAAACCAGCGTTAGGAGCCCCTAACGCTGGTTTTGACGGATAACGCAGAGCTCTAAATCTAGGCGTAAATCTAGGTGACAGGGTTTATTTTATAGGTAAGTATTTAGATTTAAATAGGAATATTTTAATTAATAATATTAATATTAATTAGATTTATTGTAATAATAATTTAGTTAGGGGTGTTAGAGTTAGATAGGGTTATTATACTTAATATATAATATAATAACTATATTAACTATATTAACCCTAATATAATTAGGGTTAATATAGTTAATATATATAATATAATAACTATATTAACTATATTAACCTTAATATAATTAGGGTTAATATAGTTAATATAGGTGGCGGCGGTATAGGGGGATTAGATTAGGGGGTAATACATTTATTATAGGTGGCGGTGGTGTAGGAGGATTTAGATTAGAGGCAAAAGAGCTGATTACTTTGTGACAAAGCCCCACAAAAAGCCCTTTTAAGGGCTGGTAAAAGAGCTGATTACTTTGGGGCAAAGCCCCGCAAAAAGCCCTTTTAAGGGCTGGCAATAGAGCTGTTTACTTTGGGATAATGCCACGCAAAAAGCCCTTTTCAGGGCTATTTGTAGGGTTAGACTTAGGTTTAGTGGTAGGGATATTTTAGTATTTTAGGGGTTAATTAATTTAATATAGGTGTCGGCGGTATAGGGGGATTAGATTATGGGTTAATTAATTTAATATAGGTGGCGGCGGTATAGGGGGATTAGATTCGGGGTTAATTAATTTAATATAGGTGGTATAGGGGGATTACTCACATTAGGGGGTAGTTAATGTAGCTGGCGGTGGGGTAGGAGCTCACATTAGGGGGTAGCTAATGTAGGTAGCGGCGGGGTCCGGGAGCGGCGGTTTAGGGGTTAATAACTTTATTAGGTGTGGCAGGGTCCGGGAGCGGCGGTTTAGGAGTTAATACATTTTTTATTATTAGGAGAGTTAGGGGGGATAGCGGATAGAGGGGTATACGTGTCGGGCTATGTTTGGGAGGCGTGTTAGACAGTACGTGAGATTTAATACTTTAGTCAGGTTTTGTAGGCGCCGGCAGTTTCTAAAGTGCCGTAAGTCACTGGCGTCTCCAGAAATTTGTACTTACGCAGATTTCTGGACATCTGGTTTGTCCGACTTACGGCACTTTAGCATCTGACTGCGCCATATATGGGATAGCTCAAGTTGCGAGCTGAAACTACGGGCGGCGGGGGTTCCCTCGCTTGTGCCGCAAACTACGATCTATATCGGATTGCGCCCCAAACTCTTTACACAACCTTTCAGGTAGCATAAAAAGTCTGAGCATTAAATGTGATTGCATACAAGCGATCAAATTTACTTTCAACTTATAATATGAGCTGACATTGCTGCTCAACGCAGCAGATATGAAATATGGGGAATATAAATTACCACCAGTTTAAACAGTGTGCTACTTGTAATATGGATTTGAACATAAAGTACACCACAATCGCATTTGAGCTCCTCACACTAACAATATTGCTCCACGAGTTATCATCCCTTAATGTTTAATGTCCCTTAATGCTCTTTGATTGAGAGTCAATTCCTGCTAATGTCGATTGAGAGGTACTACCTTGTTAATTGTCATTAATACTTATACTAGTGGTCATTAGTTAGTATTAGTAGGAAATGCACATCTGATACTGGTAAATAAATGAATGTAAATTAAGAAATCTTTTTATTTTTTCATTAAAAAAATATATTAAATGGGGGCGGAATCTATGCAACCAAGATGGTAGCTTCAGCCTGGAGCTCCGTTCAGAGGAAACACCACATGTTAAAAATCTACAACTTTGGTTACCAGTTTAGGTCTCAATGCAAGCTGAGACAACTACATAGCCGATACAGCCTCCAGCAAACCAGTCGCTACAAACAAGGACGTATTCTACCGCGACATATAACTGACAGGGGCCTGCAACTCATGTGGAGACTGACTAAATATTGTGCAGTGCGGCTCCACATAACCCACAGCCACAATCAGGAAAAACATCTGCCGCTTGCACCTGCAGCAGAAGATTGTCAAAGACAGGTGTACAGGGCATGGACCGAATCACCTTACCACACGGCTCCTAAGCTGATCCGGAGAGACGGTCGTATATAAAAAGGTGAACTATACTGGGTCTGAACAGGGCTGCTCCAACAACGCCATCCTGAAAATTAATCATGAATGGGATTGAAATAAACATGGACAAGTAGAAGCAATATAGCCTCACACATTATACTAAACAGTGAGCTCACGACTAGTCATTGAGGTACTTGTTTTTTCAATATACAAACAGCTCTGTAGCTGAGAAATAAAACTCGTCACACTCAGGGCTTTGGATTCATCAGGACTTGTTAATATAAAGGTAAAGAGCTCCTCAATCTATATTAACACCTTATGGTGTCTGATAACATCAATATTTATATATGTTAAACAAGAGAGGTGTGCAGACACACAATTTATGGAAATCTAATGGCCTCTGTGATGACATCAAGGAGAAACATTAGGTTAAACAAAAACTCCAAAATTGAGTCATATAAGAATAATACAGTGAGTATTTTAATTCCTCAGACACTAATCCTCAAGGCTCATCTAGCCCTACAAACACAGAGAGGAATGTCCCTACTCCTACTTCAAAAATACAGTTCCAGCTGGGGCTGACATGATGCAGAGTCCTTTACATATTTTATCTGCTCTTGCTCCACTGAAGGATATTACAGATACCATCAGAGCTTGCCTGAGGGAAGAGTTAGCTAAACTAAAACAAGACGTTCACACTCTGGGTTTCAGGGTGGAAGCTTTGAAGGATCTGGGTGAGCTGGTCACTGCTGAGATATCCTCTATGCACAATCTCATTGATCATCAATCTGATATTATTTCCTCTCTTCAAGATAAAATGCAGGATATAGAAAACAGAAGCCGCAGAACAATTGTTAGGATACGAGGGGTTCCGGAAACGATACTACCCAAGGAATTCCCGGTGCATCTACCTGCCTTATTTATACATCTAATAGTATCCACTAATGCTGGAAATATACAATGCACCTCCAGAAAGTGCTCCGACAAGAGACATAATAAAATTTAATAATTTCATTGAGAAGGAAGAGCTTATGGCGGCAGCAAGGAAAAACCAACCCATAAGATTCAGAGGCACGGTTCTACAATTTTATGCTGATCTCTCTCAATGTACTCTTCAAAGAAGAAAATAATTAGCACCCTTAATGACACTATTAAGTAATAAAAAAAATCCCCTATAGATGGAGTTTTCAACTTCATCTGGCAGTCATACACGAAGACAGATGCCTCAGCTGCAACGACACTTCTGAGATTAACTTTTTATGTGAATCCTTGGGCTTAGAAGCACCAGAAATACCAACACCATCGGAATCTACCCCGACTGCAAACAAAAGTAATATGGAAAAATCTAAAAGAACCTGGGAATCAATTCCTCCTAAGAAAAAAGGGAAAACAACTTCCACACCTTTCTCTGAAAGAGCAGACTCTGGCATCCGCAACAAATCTGCTCTACCTCAGAAACAACTGTCTCAGACTGGTTTATAATCTATTGGAAGTTAAGTTATACCCCTGGGTAAAGTAAATGTACTGACTTTAAAGAAAACAAGTTGGGGCGCAATCTGATAAAGATCGTAGTTTGCGGCGCAAGCGAGGGAACCCCCGCCGCCCGTAGTTTCAGTTCGCAACTCGAGATATCCTATATACGGTGCCATCAGATGCTAAAGTGCCGTAAGTCTGATAAACCAGCGATGTCCAGAAATCTGCGTAAGAACAAATTTCTGGAGACGCCAGTGACTTATGGCACTTTAGAAACTGCCGCCGCCTACAAAACCTGACTAAATCTCCCGTACTTTCTAACACGCCTCCCAAACATAGCCCGACACGTCTAACCCTCTATCCGCTATCCCCCTTCACTATCCTAACAATAAAAAATGTATTAACCCCTAAACCGCCGCTCCTGGACCCCGCCGCCACTTAATAAGGTTATTAACCACTAAACCGCCGCTCCCTGACCCTGCAGCCACCTACATTATCTATATTACCCCCTAATGTGAGCTCCTACCCCGCCACCATCTACATTAACTACCCCCTAATGTGAGCTCCTACCCCGCCGTCATCTACATTAACTACCCCCTAATGTGAGCCCCTTACACCGCCGCCAGCTATATAAAAATTATTAACCCCTAATTTAATCCCCCTACCCCGCCGCCAGCTATATTAAAATTATTAACCCCTAATTTAACCCCCCTATACCGCCGCCAGCTATATTAAATACATTTACCCCTAATCTAATCCCCCTATACCGCCGCCAGCTATATTAAAATTATTAACCCCTAATTTAATCCCCTTATACCGCTGCCAGCTATATTAAATACATTAACCCCTAATCTAATCCCCAATACTGCCGCCAGCTATATTAAATAGATTAACCCCTAATCAAATCCCCCTACACCGCCGCCAGCTATATTAACTATATTAACCCTAATTATATTAGGGTTAATATAGTTAATATTGTTATTATATTATATATATTAACTATATTAACCCTAATTATATTAGGGTTAATATAGTTAATATCGTTATTATATTGAATATATATTAAGTATAATAACCCTATCTAACTCTAACATCCTTAACTAAATTATTATTAAAATAAATCTAATTAATATTAATATTATTAATTAAAATATTCCTATTTAAATCTAAATACTTACCTATAAAATAAACCCTAAGATAGCTACAATGTAATTAATAATTACATTGTAGCTATTTTAGAGTTTATATTTATTTTACAGGTAACTTGGTATTTATTTTTAACTAGGTACAATAGCTATTAAATAGTTAATAACTATTTAATAGCTATCTAGTTAAAATAATTACCAATTTACCTGTAAAATAAATCCTAACCTAAGTTACAAATACACTTACACTATCAATAAATTAAATAAACTTTAAATATCTAAACTAGCTAATTACACCTATTCTAAGCCCCCTAATAAAATAATAAAGCCCCCCAAAATAAAAAAATGTCCCTACCCTATTCTAAAATACAAAAGTTAACAGCTCTATTACCTTACCAGCCCTTAAAAGGGCCTTTTGCGGGCATGACCCAAAGAAATCAGCTCTTTTGCCTGTAAAAAAAAAACACACTACCACCCCACAAAATTACAACTCACCACCCACATACCCCTACTCTAACCCAAACCCCCCTTAAATAAACCTAACACTACCCCCCTGAAGATCTCCCTACCTTGTATTCACCCAGCCGGGCAGAACTCTTCATCTGATCCGGACAATGTCTTCAATCAAGCGGCAAAGAAGAAGTCTTCCATCCGGTGATGTCTTCAATCAAGCGGCAGAGAAGAGGTCCTCCATCTGGGCAAAGTTTTCTTCCAAGCGGCATCTTCAATCTTCTTCTGGCATGACGACTTCCCGACGAATGAGGTTCTTTGAAATGATGTCATCCAAGATGGCGTCCGTCGAATTCCGATTGGCTGATAGGATTCTATCAGCCAATCGGAATTAAGGTAGAAAAATCTGATTGGCTGATTGAATCAGCCAATCAGATTCAAGTTCAATCCGATTGGCTTCAACCAATTAGATTTTTCTTGGATGACGTCATTTCTTGGATGACATAATTTAAAGGAACCTCATTCGTCGGGAAGTCGTCGTGCCGGATGGATGTTCCGCGTCGCAGGAGCGAAGAAAGAAGATTGAAGATGCCGCTTGGAAGAAAACTTTGCCCCCATGGAGGACCTCTTCTCTGCCGCTTGATTGAAGACATCGCCAGATGGAAGACTTCTTCTTTGCCGCTTGATTGAAGACATCGCCCGGATCGGATGAAGAGTTCTGCCCGGCTGGGTGAATACAAGGTAGGGAGATCTTCAGGGGGGTAGTGTTAGGTTTATTTAAGGGGGGTTTGGGTTAGAGTAGGGGTATGTGGGTGGTGGGTTGTAATGTTGGGGGGTGGTATTGTGTTTTTTTTTACAGGCAAAAGAGCTGATATCTTTGGGGCATGCCCCGCAAAAGGCACTTTTAAGGGCTGGTAAGGTAATAGAGCTGTTAACTTTTGTATTTTAGAATAGGGTAGGGACATTTTTTTATTTTGGGGGGCTTTATTATTTTATAAGGGGGCTTAGAATAGGTGTAATTAGCTTAAAAATCTTGTAATCTTTTTTTATTTTTTTGTAATTTAGTGTTTGGTTTTTTTTTGTAATTTAGTTTAGTTTATTTAATTGTATTTTAGTTTAGATATTTGTAGTTTATTTAATTTATTGATAGTGTAGGTGTATTTGTAACTTAGGTTAGGATTTATTTGATAGGTAAATTGGTAATTATTTTAACTAGGTAGCTATTAAATAGTTATTAACTATTTAATAGCTATTGTACCTAGTTAAAATAAATACCAAGTTACCTGTAAAATAAATATAAACCCTAAAATAGCTACAATGTAATTATTAATTACATTGTAGCTATCTTAGGGTTTATTTTATAGGTAAGTATTTAGATTTAAATATAAATATTTTATTTAATAATATTAATATTAATTAGATTTATATTAATAATAATTTAGTTAGGGATGTTAGAGTTTGAGTTAGGGTTATTATACTTAATATATATATAATATAATAACGATATTAACTATATTAACCCTAATATAATTAGGGTTAATATAGTTAATATATATAATATAATAACTAGCTGGCGGCGGGGTAGGGGGATTAAATTAGGGGTTAATGTAATTAATATAGCTGGCGGCGGGGTAGGGGGATTAAATTAGGGGTTAATGTAATTAATATAGCTGGCGGCGGGGTAGGGGGATTAAATTAGGGGTTAATAATTTTAATATAGCTGGTGGCGGGGTAGGAGCTCACATTAGGGGGTAGGTAATATAGCTGACGGCGGGGTAGGAGCTCACATTGGGGGGTAGTTAATGTAAGTGGCGGCGGTTTAGGGGGCTCACATTAGGGGGTAGGTAATGTAGGTGGCGGCGGTGTAAGGGGCTCACATTAGGGGGTAGGTAATGTAGCTGGCGACGGTGTAGGGGGATCACATTAGGGGGTTATACTTTTAATGTAGGTGGTGGCGGGGTCCAGGAGTGGCGGTTTAGGGGTTAAATACTTTATTAGGGATTGCGGCGGGGGATCGCGGTTGACAGGTAGATAGACATTGCGCATGCGTTAGGTGGTAGGTTTTATTTAGCAGATCACGGTTGACAGGTAGATAGACATTGGGCATGCGTTAGGTGTTAGGTTTTATTTAGCAGGTAGTTTAGGGAGTTACGGGGCTCCAATACACAGCGTAAGGCTTACTACGGTATATTGGATACCAAACTGCGTGGGTTTGGTATACCTGCCTATGGCCCAAAAAACTACGGGTGAAGGCAGAAATATACGAGCGTAACTTCTAGGTTACACCGTATATAGGATACCAAACCTGCGCAAAATTGCAGGCAACGCTCCATATCGGATCGGGCCCTTGATTTAAAAATATGTACATGCATCTTTTTATATATCACAAATGTATGTTTAACCTTTGTTTCCCACAGGTTTAATACAGTTTTTCGAGTTGATTCGCTGGACTTTAAAATACCCTTATTATGTCTAGGCTATAATACACTAGTAGATATTCTCTGTGCTGATGTGGTATAAGCTCTTTTATCTAATGGAAGCTTTCTCTATGCTTCCTACAGAGGTATTTAGGGAAAAAAATGTTTAGAAAACAGAGTGCTAAAAAGCTAATACCAGATGGCAAGAAAGCAAAAAATTGTCTGTAGCAAATATGTATCTTTTAAAACAGTATTTTTATTGAATGTATCCACTCTTTGTGGCAAAAAAGTATTCCAAACTAAAATATGTATACTTTTATGTGAGAAAGTTAATTTTCATAATGCGCAGAGGTATTACTACATATTTATGTTGGATAATGTAATGTAATAGGTTAGCCAACCAATTATATGCAATTAACAAAGACAGTTAAAAATCACAATTAAAAATCAAATTTGTGCTTAATAAACATAAAAAATCATTAACCCTCATAAGAAAAGAAAAACATTTTTTTTCTTTTTTTGCTATAAAGTTCATTTAGAAGTTCATATAAAAGTTCATATGAAGAGAAGAAAATAAATATTTGTATAGAAGCCGCGGCCTTTATCTTATTCAAATAAGAACACGGCTTAGGGATAAGCCTGTATAGGTTGTGGGAGTTAGCAAGATTTAGAATTCTGACCTTAATATCCCTTAGGTATGTTGGTGGCAGTAAAGGATCGTCCTGAAATCCTGGATGTAATCTGTAGGGTTTTCTGTTTGCTGTGTCCGTTTGATGGATCTGTACTCCAGATGGAGACCTTCGGTAAAATTATTTTCCCTTTTTTGCGGTCTTTGGGGTTTTTTGGGTTTCAAATCCACCCTCTGCCAGGATGTTTCTGTTTGCCGTGTTCGTTTGAAGGATCTGTGCTCCACACAGAGATTTTCGATACAGAGCAAATTCTTCTTCTACGGGAGTTTCTACTTTGCCCACAATCTGTTACATCCGTAATCTATGGTGTTCCTTGTATGGAATCTTTATTCCAGTTAGCATTAAATGCCGGTCTTGGAGCATCTTAGTCCAGCGTGTCTCTGCTTCTGGCTTTCCTGTGCTCCACCTTCCTGTGGGCATAGTTGCGTCAAATGATGTTAGACTGCTCTATGGCACTTCTGCATGTTAACTGGGGCTAAGGTAAAGGGAAAATGCAACGCATTTCGTCTGTAATGATAAAGGCTGACCATTATAGCCGAAACGCAGTTAGTCTGGAGCACGGATGAGAGACCAACTGGATAAACCCTTTACGGGGGAAGAAATCAAAGTAGTCATAAAACATTTGAAAAGTGGGAAAAGCCCTGGCCCAGATGGCTTCTCAGGTAAATATTATAAAACATTTTTAAAAATTCTGTGCCCCAACTTTTATCCATTTTTGAACACATAGACAATGGTCAGTCACCTCCCTCTTCCATGTTGGAAGCACAAATTACAGTTCACCCCAAGCCATGTAAAAACCCTGAAGAACCAGTTAGTTACTGCCCAATATCTCTCCTAAATTTAGACATTAAGATTTACGCCAAGCTTTTAGCCACAAGACTTAATAAATACTTACCACAATTAATACATTTAAACCAAACAGGCTTTATCCCAGGGAGAGAAGCACACGATAATACTAACAAAGTTATACAACTAATTGAGTACGCAAAACAAACTAATACCCAAGCTATAATCATGGCCATGGATGCTAAAAAGGCCTTTGATAGGTTAGACTGGCATTTTCTAAGGAACTTATTACACTCATTTGGCTTTAGTCAATTATATATCCACTGCATATTCACACTATACTCTGACCCATCAGCAGCTATTAAATTCAATAACTCAATTTCCACAAAATTCTTAATCCACAATAAATCGAGACATGATTGTCCGCTTTCACCATTACTATTTGCTTTGGCAATTGAAGTCTTGGCCTCCCATATCCGTATGAATCCCCTGATTAAGGGCCTACTCATAGATAAAGAGCAATATAAAATATCGCTATACACTGATGATGTCCTGTTTTCCATCACCTCCCCATTACAATCAGTCCCCGTAATCATGCAAGCCCTAACCAGGTATAGTCTTTACTCTAATTTTGCTATTAACCACTCTAAATTGGAAATTTTAGGATTAGAGATAGATCAAAAGACCCTCAACCACTTACACAGTAGTTTTTCGCTAACCATACAAAAAGATTAAATTAAATATCTAGGTATATACCTATCTTCTTACCGTACAATACTTCAAAAACATAACTATGATAAGCTTTTATCAGAGACCAAAATAGAACTAGCCAGGTGGAGACATAAATCACTTTTGTGGTTGGGAAGGATCTCAGCAATAAAAATGACTATTCTCCCAAGGATCCTATATATATTTAACACTCTTCAAATCCATTTACCTCAAACATACATCAATAACCTACAAAACACGCTAAATAGTTACATATGGTCCAGTAAACCCCTGAGAGTAGCAAGATCAACCCTATATCGCCCTAAATGGAGTACAATGCATAGCTAAATACCCTTAGCTTTAAAGAACAAATATCCACATCACCTTCCACTCTAACCTCAGTCATATTAAATAATGTGCTACCTTTTGGTGATAGTACAAAACACCTGGCTACACCAACACTCAGAGATACTATACCCTATTTTCTGATAACTACTGATAACTCTTTAAAAAACAGAGAAGAATTACTTGATTATGTGCAAGGAATATTTTCACAGTGGTTCAGTTATTTACAACTCCGTAACATCTTCTCCTCACATCCCCAAAAGGAAAACATAACCTGGCAACGCACGGCATTTGAATCTCTATGCTCAGGTCTATCCCGTATTAAAGGATCATTGTCCTCAATTTAAAACATTTTAATCTCGTCATCACCCAGTCAATTACCTCAATAAACTAACGCCTAGATTTAGAGTTTTGTCAGTAAAAAGCCTAGTAGCTAACGCTGCTTTTTCTCCCAACGCACCCTTAAGACAACGCTGGTATTTAGAGTTGTCTGAGGGGCTGCGTTAGGCTCAAAAAAGGATGCGTTGAGCCTAATTTAGCTCCACTTCAACCCTCAATACCAGCGTTGCTTACGGTAGCGGTAAGCTGGAAAAACGTGCTTGTGCACGATATCCCCATAGGAAACAATGGGGCAGTTTGGGTTGGAAAAAAAACCTAACACCTGCAAAAAAGCAGCGTTCAGCTCCAAACGCAGCCCCATTGTTTCCTATGGGGAAACACTCTCTAAGTCTGCACCTAACACCCTAACATGAACCCCGAGAATTAATAATTACATTGTAGCTATTTTAGGATTTATATTCATTTTACAGGCAACTTTGTGTTTATTTTAACTAGGTACAATAGCTATTAAATAGTTAATAACTATTTAATAGCTACTTAGTTAAAATAAATACAAAATGACATGTAAAATAAATCCTAACCTAAGTTACAATTGAACCTAACACTACACTATCATTAAATTAATTAAATAAATTACTTACAATTACCTACAATTAAATACAATTAAATAAACTATTCTATAATACAAAAAAAGAAACACTAAATTACAAAAAATAAAAAAGAATTACAAGCAGTTTCAACTAATTACACCTAATCTAAGCCCCCTAATAAAAAAGCCCCCCAAAATAAAAAATTCCCTATCCTATTCTAAAACACAAAAGTAATCAGCTCTTTTAAAAGCCCTTAAAAGGGCTTTTTGCGGGGCCTTTCCCCAAAGTAATCAGCTCTTTTGCCTGAAAATAAAAATACAATACCCCCCCAACATTACAACCCACCACCCACATACCCCTACTCTAACCCACCCAAACCCCCCTTAAAAAAACCTATCACTAACCCCCTGAAGATCTCCCTACCTTGAGTCGTCTTCACCCAGCTGAGCCGAATTCTTCATCCAAGCGGAGCAAGAAGATGTCCTCCATCCAGTAGATGTCTTGATCCAAGCGGCAAAGAAGAGGTCTTCCATTCGGGCGATGTCTTCTTTTAAGCGGCATCTTCTATCTTCTTTCTTCCGGATCCATCTTCATCCCGCCGACGCGGAACATCCTTCTTCCCCGACGGACTAACAACGAATGAAGGTTCCTTTAAGGGATGTCATCCAAGATGGCGTCCCTTCAATTCTGATTGGCTGATAGAATTCTATCAGCCAATCGGAATTAAGGTAGAAAAAACTTGATTGGCTGATGCAATCAGCCAATCAAATTGAAGTTCAATCCGATTGGCTGATCCAATCAGCCAATCGTATTGAACTTGCATTCTATTGGCTGATCGGAACAGCCAATATAATGTGAGTTCAATACAATTGGCTGATTGGATCAGCCAATCGGATTGAACTTCAATCTGATTGGCTGATTGCATCAGCCAATCAGATTTTTTCTACCTTAATTCTAATTGGCTGATAGAATTCTATCAGCCAATCGGAAATTGAAGGGACGCCATCTTGGATGAAGTCCCTTAAAGGAACCTTCATTCGTCGTTAGTCCGTCGGCGAAGAAGGATGTTCTGCGTCGGCGGAATGAAGATGGATCCGAAAGAAAAAAGATAGAAGATGCCGCTTGGAAGAAGACATCGCCCGGATGGAAGACCTCTTCTTTGCCGCTTGGATCAAGACTTTGCCCGGATGGAGGACCTCTTCTTTGCCGCTTGGATCAAGACTTCTACCGGATGGAGGACATCTTCTTGCTCCGCTTGGATGAAGAATTCGGCTCGGCTGAGTGAAGATGACTCAAGGTAGGGAGATCTTCAGGGGGTTAGTGATAGGTTTTTTTAAGGGGGGTTTGGGTGGGTTAGAGTAGGGGTATGTGGGTGGTGGGTTGTAATGTTGGGGGGGTATTGTATTTTTATTTTCAGGCAAAAGAGCTGATTACTTTGGGGCAAGGCCCCGCAAAAAGCCCTTTTAAGGGCTGGTAAAAGAGCTGATTACTTTTGTATTTTAGAATAGAGTAGGGATTTTTTAATTTTGGGGAGCTTTTTTATTTTATTAGGGGGCTTAGATTAGGTGTAATTAGTTTAAACTGCTTGTAATTCTTTTTTATTTTTTGTAATTTAGTGTTTGTTTTTTTGTATTATAGAATAGTTTATTTAATTGTATTTAATTGTAGGTAATTTATTTCATTAATTTAATGATAGTGTAGTGTTAGGTTTAATTGTAACTTAGGTTAGGATTTATTTTACATGTCATTTTGTATTTATTTTAACTAGGTAGCTATTAAATTTATTAGAGTGGCGGCGATGTGGGGGGGGCCCCGGTTTAGGGGTACATAGGTAGTTTATGGGTGTTAGTGTACTTTATAGCACAGTAGTTAAGAGCTTTATATTCATGTGTTAGCCCATAAAGCTCTTAACTACTGACTTTTTTTTGCGGTTGGAGTCTTGTCGGTAGAAGCTCTACCGCTCTCTTCTCCCAAGACTCCAAATACCAGCATTAGGCAGATCCCATTGAAAAGATAGGATACGCAATTGGCGTAAGGGGATCTGTGGTAGCCTGGAATCGCGGTAGGGAAGTGAGCGGTAGACCTGTACCTGCCTGACTACCTGCCAAAAGCAGCGTTAGGACCCCTTAACGCTGCTTTTGACGGCTAACGCAGAACTCTAAATCTAGGTGTAAGAATTGGGAGAAGGATTTACTTTCTCCCCCTTATAATAAAGAATGGAATTTGATATTTCAAAAGACAGCTAAAGCTTCTATCACAGCAAATATATTAGAAACCAATTATAAGTTACTTACGAGATGATACTTAACTCCCCACAGGTTGAGGATAACATATCCTAATGCCCCGGACAGATGTTGGATAGAATGTGGTGAAATGGGAAGTCTGCTTCACATATGGTGGTCATGCCCCCTACTAGCCCCATTCTGGTCACAAGTAATAACTCCAGTTAACAATATTGTATCTGTAAATATTGAACTTGACCCTACAGCGGTTCTGTGCCATAATTCAATTTCCAAACTCATAAAAACACAATAAAATACACTGTTGATACTACTAAACAGTGCTAAGCAGGTAATTCCCAGGCACCGGAAATCACAAGTAATCCCTCCATTACAAGAATGTCAAAGACAAGTTAGATCTACTTTTCTTTAGAAAAACTTCACTACCAATTGACAGATCAATTAGATCTATATTTTAGCATGGCCAAAATGCTAGACATCCCAATATAAGATATCTATGACTAAATTTGACCACTTTAATATGTTAGCATTATAAACCGGTAATTAGGGTTTGTATTCTGCAACATATATTCCTCTTGAGCTATGTAATGTTCTATATTAGAGCTATGAGATATTCACCAATTTTACTTATATTGTGTTAACATTAAATATGTTTCTCTTGACATCATGTAAATTAAGGATTTAAGTGATGGTTAAAACCTACTTCAAGTGGATCAATCTAATATACCTTATTCTTAGGTTTCCTGTTGTATTGACTTTACTGATATTACAATAAACACTTGAATATGAATGATGTATTAATGGACAGTCATAGTTCCGCTCCAAAGACTTTTATTACATGGTCTATGACATATTTGTTACTGTTCTTGTTATACTTTATGATGTTCTGTACTTATTTGACCATCAATAAAAAAATACAAAATAAATAAATATATCACAAACATGTTCAAAAGATGCTCCTACGTACAGATTACTGTTGAATATTTTTAGGTCAGTTTCCCTTTTAATTAAAACAGATTTGCCAATATAAGGAATTTCGGACTAAAACAAATGTCTGGGTAATAATATTTAACAGGCTTTTGTCACAAAGATAATGCTTAGCATCATTTATATACTATGTGCTAAATAGAACGATCAGGTGTACAAACTGTCTAACAGATGTTAAGTGTAAGAAAAAATGGTGCATTAGACCAAAACTTGCCTTACACATGGCACTCTTAATCAGAGAACATCTGCTTTAGCATCTCCTTTAAAGTAGTAACTTTAGCTTTTTTATTTAATTTGACTTAAAAATCCAAACAGGTGCATCAGTGTTTAAAGATTAAAAGTCTTGTTATTAACAACGCACTTGCAGGCATAGACATTTCAATTAACAGAACAATATTTTAGAAGGAAGAATGGTTCCAGCATTTGGCAAATTCTTACCTGGCTTAGCATTTGCAAAACTCAATTATTGGAAAATTAGCAATACAGATGCCAGCAAACACTGTGTGAAAAACTTCCATTCCTGTAAATTAAGTAAACGTATACACCAAAAGAAAAAATAAGGGATTATAAGGAATTAGGAAACCAATGATAAGCTGTTTTTTTGGAAAAAAAATGTTCTCAAATAGCTTACGAAATCCATGAGATACAATATCTATTTGTAGTACATCTAAACATGAAAAATATGTTAGGATGAATTTGGTCCTTATGAAATGATGTTCAAGATAGTGCTATTCTATGTCAACAATGTTTTTCCTGTTACATTTTTCTCATCCTACCATAAAGTCTAAATTTAATGATGCTTATGGTATGGAAATAACAATTTACAATGACAAATTGTACAGAAGCATGAAATGTGTTTTTAGAAGTTGCAATGAAGCATATCTATATAAAAAAAAACATTTTAAAATACCTTTTTATGATTGTATAAACCTTAGCAAGAGGTGGCGCAACTGCTCAAATGATTTATTGATCAGCTATTTAATACATGTTCAAATCCTTGCAGTGAAGGTTCAAATCCTGTTAGCACCATTCAGAGCTCACCCTTTCCAACTCAATCAATTTCATATCCATATGGTATTATCAATTATTTACCAGATGCCAATTATCAGATGAAATCAGAGGATTGCACACTAAGCATATTTGTTATTAAAACATGGCCTCACTTGCACTGTAGACTTGTCATGCTTTTTTTCCTAAAAGTTTGCCTATAAGAAGAATCTTTTAAATATGGCTGTAGGTTGCAATGCAATATGGCTCTATTTTTAAAGCACCCCTACATTAGGGTCTTCTTCTGGCTCTGGAAATATCTCTAATAACACATCATTGAATTTGGCAAGTTGGGGCTGCATAAAATGAAGAATAGCTAGCAGATGTTTCATCTTTGCATATATTACCTTAGGAACACTAGGGCAGCTAAAGGACAACTTTTTTAAGAAATAGTGGTCAAACTCTTTGTTTGTCTGATGGGGCAATGATACTCATTGGTGGAACAGTGAAAGAGCTTGGCTGAACTTTTTTTTGCATGCATGATATTTCTACTCAAGATAAATGTTTCTTAGAGGGACATATCCATTGATGTTTGTCTGTTCATTTTAGGTTTCCTCCAATGTTGTTCAAGTTGGCATAATTCTTTTTTTGTTTGTGTTGTGTAATAGCAGAGGATGATAGGTCTTAAAAGTAAACAAACACATGAAGACAGTCATATCCCTGTCCATAATGAACAACAGCAAGTGTTAAAAGTTAATACCTATTTTTAAAATATGCAGCGGTCTAATCACAGGACAGTATTTTACTCCTCCATATAAGCGACGAAAATTCTACCACAACCCACATTGTGTACCTCCTACATTGCATTTGTGGACTGTTTTATGTAGGAAACACGTCTGATGACTTACGAACTTGCATGGCCAACCACAGGTAGGCAATCTGGACTGCATTAAAGAAGGGTTCCTCTGACCAACCTATGGCTCGTCATTTCTTAGAGGCGAACCACACGGTTAAAGATCTAAAATATACTATATTCGATCATGTCCCCCCACCTCCTTGGGATGGTGATAGATACAGGCTGCTGCTAAAAAGAGAGGATTGTTGGACATTCATTTTGGGCACTCTGATTCCAAAGGGGCCTAACACCCATTTGAATTGGCAAGTTTGTCTTTGACAGTACTAATTTCCCTTTTCTTTCAAAGATGACCCTAACATATATCTATTGTAGCAGTTAGCTTGGTTACATGTAGCGAGGTTTGAGCCCCCACCTGTCCTTGCATACTGTATTGTTTATGTATAGTCCTATGTAGATAGTATTGGAGATTTATGTTAGGTAGTTAGGGTATAGCACAATTCTTGCTAAATTTGTAGTGTGTATAGCATACTCATTATAGTATGTACTAGCTTTACCTGACCCCCTAGCTGCTTGTAAATAACATTGTATTATACAGTTTTCTCTTGTACTTAACCTCAGATTGCCTTATATTAGATTGGCACCTTTAACATCCGCTTACCATAGCAACATGGGCGTTTCATCCTCACAATACTATGTACTTTTGAAGCCTGTGGCTATGGCTTGACAGCTGTCAAAATATGTGAGAAGATGTTTAGCCTCTGTCTTTATTGACAATTTCTGAGTTGTTATTGTGGTTGCTATAGTAACCGATGAGTGAGCTATATTTGATACACCATTCATTTGCGAGATTGCAAGCATAAGTTATATTAAGCATTTTACATGGGATGTTGATGCTAGACATTACTGCAGGATGTATATAACAGTTTCTGATCCAACGCAATGTGTTGTATTATTAGGTATTCACTTATGTCTTCACAGCCGTAATCTTGCGTTGCCCGGGATGATGACGTCACAAGTGCGTGGCGCCCCTACGCATAGGACACGGCGGTTAATGATTTTAAATGGTGCCTGGTGTTTGGGGTAAGTTTGTCTATTTGTTTTTTATGTATGTCTAAAGAAGGGGATAACGTTCACGCTTGTGCATTAAATAACTGAAACAAGACCCGGTGAGTGCACTTAATTTCTGACTATATACTGTTCACTTTGTTGCACCCCAGGCATCAGGAGTGCTGGTCTGTCTAAACAATATATATATATATATATATATATATATATATATATATATATATATATATATATATATATATATATATATATATATATATATACACACACACACACACATATATATTCACTTTTCAGCCCTTAATAAGCAAATACCTTGAAAGATGCAATATCATTTTTATTCATAAACATATTGATATTATTTAGAAATAAATATTTTAAAATAAAAAGGAAATTTATGCTTACCTGATAAATTGATTTCTTCTAAGATATGACGAGTCCACGGATTCATCCTTTACTTGTGAAATATTATCCTCCTGCTAACAGGAAGTGGCAAAGAGCACCACAGCAGAGCTGTCTATATAGCTCCTCCCTTGACTCTACCCCCCAGTCATTCGACCGAAGGTATAGGAGGAAAAAGGAGAAACTAAAAGGTGCAGAGGTGACTGAAGTTTTAAACAAAAAAATATAATCTGTCTTAAATTGACAGGGAGGGCCGTGGACTCATCATATCTTAGAAGAAATCAATTTATCAGGTAAGCATAAATTTCCTTTTCTTCTACAAGATACGACGAGTCCACGGATTCATCCTTTACTTGTGGGATACAATACCAAAGCTACAGGACACGGATGAACAAGAGGGACAAGACAGATACCTAAACAGAAGGCACCACTGCTTGAAGAACTTTTCTCCCAAAAATAGCCTCAGAAGAAGCAAAGGTATCAAATTTGTAAAATTTGGAAAAGGTATGAAGGGAAGACCAAGTCTCAGCCTTACAAATCTGTTCAACAGAAGCATCATTTTTAAAAGCCCATGTGGAAGCCACCGCTCTAGTAGAATGAGCTGTAATTTTTTTCAGGAGGCTGCTGTCCAGCAGTCTCGTATGCCAAATGGATGATGCTTTTCAGCCAAAAAGAAAGAGAGGTAGCCGTAGCTTTTTGACCCTTACGCTTTCGAGAATAGACAACAAATAGAGAAGATGTTTGACGGAAATCCTTGGTCGCTTGTAAGTAAAACTTCAAGGCACAAACCACGTCCAAGTTATGTAACAGACGCTCCTTCTTAGAAGAAGGACTAGGACATAGAGAAGGAACAACAATTTCCTGATTAATATTCTTATTTGAAACAACCTTAGGAAGGAATCCAGGTTTAGTGCGCAAAACCACCTTATCAGAATGGAATCTCAGATAAGGCGAAACTCTTCGAGCAGAAGAGATAGCAACTAAAACTAGACATGTGCATGGCGAAAAAATTCGGCTCGGATCGATTCGGAATTTTTCGAAGTTCGGTTCAGATCGATTCGAATTCAGAAAATTTTGAATCGATTCATTTCGGATTCATTCGGATTCGAAGAAATTCGGCTGGATTCGGTTCGATTCGGTTCGGAAATTCGGCAATTCGGTAAGTGTTAGGTGGGATTAGACTAGTATTATACTGTATATTAGGTGTTAACCTAACATACTGTATAATACTAGTGTAATCCCAATGGCCATCCAAATTTAAGAATCGATTCGATTCGGTTCGATTCGGAAATTTCGGCAACATTTTAATTCGGAAATTCGGTTCGATCCGAATCGCCGAATTTGCAGAATTTTCTGAATTTCTGAATCGAACCGAACCGAATCACACATGTCTACTAAAAAAAGAACTTTCCAAGATAGAAGTTTAATATCTATGGAATGCATGGGTTCAAACGGAACCCCTTGAAGAACATTTAGAACTAAATTCAAACTCCATGGCGGAGCAACAGATTTAAACACAGGCTTGATTCTAACTAAAGCCTGACAAAACGACTGAACGTCTGGGACATCTGCCAGACGCTTGTGTAGTAAGATTGACAAAGCTGAAATCTGTCCCTTTAAGGAACTAGCTGATAACCCCTTCTCCAATCCTTCTTGGAGAAAGGGCAAAATCCTAGGAATCCTGATCTTACTCCATGAGTAGCCTTTGGATTAGCACCAATAAAGATATTTATGCCATATCTTATCTTATGGTAAATTTTCCTAGTGACAGGCTTTTGAGCCTGAATCAAGGTATCAATGACCGACTCAGAGAATCTCCGCTTAGATAAAATCAAGTGTTCAATCTCCAGGCAGTCAGTTGCAGAGAAATTTGATTTGGATGTTGGAACGGACCCTGAATGAGAAGGTCCTGTCTCAGTGGCAGTTTCCACGGTGGCAGAGATGACATTTCCACCAGATCTGCATACCAAGTCCTGCGTGGCCATGCAGGCGCTATCAAGATTACCGAAGCCCTTTCCTGTTTGATTCTGGCAATCAGACAAGGTAGGAGAGGAAAAGGAGGAAACACATAAGTCAGGTTGAATGACCAAGGTACTGCTAGAGCATCTATCAGTACTGTTTGAGGATCCCTTGATCTGGACCCATAACAAGGAAGCTTGGCATTCTGACGAGATGCCATCAGATCCAATTCCAGTGTGCCCCATTGATGAATCAATTTTGCAAACACCTCTAGATGGAGCTCCCACTCCCCCGGATGAAAAGTCTGACGACTTAGAAAATCCGCTTCCCAGTTATCCACTCCTGGGATATATATTTGCTGATAGATGGCAAGAGTGAGTCTCTGCCCATTGAATTATTTTGGAAACCTCTATCAACGCTAGAGAACTCTTTGTTCCCCCTTGATGATTGATTTATGCTACAGTCGTGATATTGTCCAACTGGAATCTTATGAATTTGGCCGAAGCCAGCTGAGGCCACGCTTGAAGCGCTTTGAATATCGCTCTCAGTTTCAGAATATTTATTGGTAGTAGGGACTCCTCCTGAGTCCACACACCCTGAGCCTTCAGGGAATTCCAGACTGCACCCCAGCCCAAGAGGTTGGTGTCTGTCATCACTATGACCCATGCTGGCCTGCGGAAGCACATTCCCTGGGACAGATGATCCTGTGACAACCACCAATGAAGAGAGTCTCTGGTCTGTAGATCCAGATTTATCCACGGAGATAAATCCATATAATCCCCATTCCACTGTCTGAGCATGCACAGCTGCAAAGGTCTGCGGGCAAACGGAACTATGTCCATTGCCGCTACCATTAACCCAATGACCTCCATACACTGCGCCACTGATGGCCGAGGAATGGAATGAAGTGCTCAGCAAGTAGTTAAGATCTTTGATTTTCTGACCTCCGTCAGAAATATTTTCATGTCTACCGAGTCTATCAGAGTTCCTAGGAATGGAACTCTTGTCAGAGGAACTAGTGAACTAATTTTTATGTTCACTTTCCACCCGTGAGTTCTTAGAAAAGCCAACATGATGTCCGTGTGAGATTTGGCTAGATGGTAAGTTGATGCCTGAATCAAAATATCATCCAGATAGGGCACCACTGCTATGCCCAATGGCCTTAGAACCACCAGAAGGTACCCTAGCACCTTTGTGAAAATTCTGGGAGCTGTGGCCAACCAGAAAGGAAGGGCCACAAACTGGTAATGTTTGTCCAGGAAGGCGAACCTGAGGAACTGGTGATGATCTTTGTGGATAGGAATGTGAAGATACGCATCCTTCAAATCCACGGTGGTCATATATTGACCCTCCTGGATCATTGGTAAAATTGTTCGTATGGTCTTCATCTTGAACAATGGGACTCTGAGAAATTTGTTCACACTTTTGAGATCTAAAATCGGTCTGAAGGTTCCTTCTTTTTTCAGAACCACGAACAGATTGGAGTAAAACCCCTACCCTTGTTCTAATTTTGGAACTGGGCAGATTACACCCATGGTATATAGGTCCTGTGAAAGATTAAATCTCCCTCTTGGGAGAGAATCCTTGAATTCTAGACAATACGCCTGGGTCACAATTTCTAATGCCCAGGAATCCTGAACGTCTCTTGCCCAAGCCTGAGTGAAGAGAGAAAGTCTGCCCTCTACTATATCCAGTCCCGGATCGGGGGCTGCCCCTTCATGCTGTCTTCGTAGCAGCAGCGGGCTTCTTGGCCTGTTTACCTTTATTCCAGGTCTGGTTAGGTCTCCAGACTGACTTGGATTGAGCAAAGTTCCCCTTCTGCTTGGAGGCGAATGAGGAAGTAGAGGGACCACCTTTAAAGTTTCGAAAGGAACAAAAATTATTCTGTTTGGTCCTCATTTTAACCATCTTGTCCTGAGGAAGGGCATGACCTTTACCTCCAGTGATGTCAGAAATGATCTCCTTTAGTTCAGGCCCAAATAGGGTCTTACCCTTAAAGGGAATATGATCTCCTTTAGTTCAGGCCCAAATAGGGTCTTACCCTTAAAGGGAATAGCTAAAAGCTTGGATTTAGATGACACATCAGCAGACCAAGACTTAAGCCATAATGCTCTATGCGCTAAAATGGCAAAGTCTGCATTCTTTGCCGCTAATTTAGCCATTTGAAAAGCGGCATCTGTAAAAAAGAATTAGCTAGCTTGAGAGCCTTAATTCTATCCAAAATATCATCTAATGGGGTCTCAACCTTAAGAGACTCCTCTAGAGCCTCAAACCAAAAAGCTGCTGCAGTAGTTACTGGAACAATGCACGCTATAGGTTGTAGAAGAAAACCCTGATGAATAAACAATTTCTTTAGAAGCCCCTCTAATTTTTTATCCATAGGATCTTTGAAAGCACAACTGTCTTCAATAGGTATAGTTGTACGCTTAGCCAGGGTAGAAATAGCTCCCTCCACCTTAGGTACCATCTGCCACGAATCCTGAATGGGTGTCAGATATGGGAAGCATTTTCTTAAAAGTATGAGGGGGAGAGAACGGAATGCCTGGTCTATCCCATTCCTTAGTAACAATGTCCGAAATTCTTCTAGGGACTGGAATAACATTAGTGTAAGTAGGGACCTCTAGATATTTATCCATTTTGCACAGTTTCTCTGGTGGAATGACAATAGGGTCACAATCATTCAGAGTCGCTAAGACCTCCCTGAGTAACAAGTGGAGGTGTTCAAGCTTCAACTTAAAGGCCGTCACATCTGGGTCTGTTTGAGGAAACATCTTTCCTGAATCAGAAAGCTCTCCCTCAGACAATAATTCCCCCACCCCCAAATCAGAACACTGTGAGGGTACATAGGAGATGGCCAATAACTCATCAGAGGGCTCAGCATTTACTCTAATATCTGACCTGCATCGCTTACCCTGTAAACCTGGCAGTTTAGATAATACCTCTGTAAGGGTAGTAGACATAACTGCAGCCATGACACACTAGAAGTACTTGGCATCGCTTGGGCGGGCGTTAAAGGTTGTGACACTTGGGGAGAAGCAGATGGCATAACCTGATTCTCTTCTGACTGAGAATCATCCTGAGACATACTTTTATCAGCTAAAATATGTTCTTTGCAATGTAAGGCCCTTTCAGTACATGAGGGACACATTTGAAGTAGAGGTTCCACAATGGCTTCTAAACACATGGAACATTGGCTTTCCTCAATGTCAGACATGTTAACACAGGCTAGTAATGACCACAAACAGGCTTAAAAACACTTTATTTAGTGAAAAAATTAACAATCTGAAAAAACAGTACTGCGCCTTTAAGAGAAAAAAAGCATACAATTTTTCCAAAACTGCTTTAAAATGAAAAAATTATCTCAATTTTATTATATATGTATCCTAACTTGCCAGCTAAGATTGCACCACAAGAAAAGGAATACTTAAAGGGACACTGAACCCAATTTTTTTCTTTTGTAATTCAGAAAGAGCATGCAATTTTAATCAACTTTCTAATTTACTCCTATTATTAATTTTTCTTAGTTCTCTTGCTATCATTATTTGAAAAAGAATGCATCTAAGCTTTTTTTTGGTTTCAGTACTCTGGACAGCACTTTTTTATTGGTGGATGAATTTATCCACCAATCAGCAAGGACAACCCAGGTTGTTCACCAAAAATGGGCCGGCATCTAAACTTACATTCCTGCATTTCAAATAAAGATACCAAGAGAATGAAGAAAATTTGATAATAGGAGTAAATTAGAAAGTTGCTTAAAATTTCATGCTCAATCTGAATCACGAAAGAAAATTTTTGGGTACAGTGTCCCTTTAACCTTTATGCAGAAAAACGTTATAAAAAAAAAAACGTTATGATTAACCAAAAAAAACCTGCACCTCGCCACAGCCCTGCTGTGGTGCCTACCTGCCCTCAGGGGTCTGCAAAATCAGTTTAACCCTTCAATTAGGCCCAAACTTTCCTGAGAGGCCCACCGGAGCTGGAGCTTGCTGCTTGCATGGGGAATACAACTGCGAAACTGAGGCACGAAAATAGGCCCCGCCCATCTACCTCGATGTCTCACAGCCTTGCCAAAGAACCGCTACAAAGCGGTCTAAAAACCTAGCCATGTGGGTTCATATATACCCAGGTCCAACAGAAGCCATGTGCACCCTCCATTGCCATTATAAATAAAAACGTTTGTCACAAAAAACGTTAATTTACCTCCAAACATAGAATCGTTTGCCCACAAACATTATGTGATCAGTGTCCACCATTTTTTACAGCCCAACATACAGGTCCAGTAATACCCTTCTCTTTCACATTAAGATTACTGCTTACCCCTTCCCTCATGGGGATACTGTCAGCCAATTCTGAAATAACACAGTCTCTTCAGAAAAAAATGAGTGAACATACCTCAATGATTGTAGCATGAAAAACGTTCCTCACACTGAAGTTTCTTAAGTACTCCTCAGCCATTCTGTGGGAACTACTCTGGATCTTAGTAACAACTGCTAAGATCATCAGTCTCCAGGCAGAAATCTTCATCCATCTGCTGCCTGGGAAAAAATAGCACTCACCGGTACCATTTAAAATAAAAAAGTCTTGCTTGAAGAAAATAAAAACTAACATTTTATCACCTCTTTCACTTTACCCTTCCTATTACTTAGTATAGGCAAAGAGAATGACTGTGGGGTGGAGTCAAGGGAGGAGCTATATAGACAGCTCTGCTGTGGTGCTCTTTGCCACTTCCTGTTAGCAGGAGGATAATATCCCACAAGTAAAGGATGAATCCGTGGACTCGTCGTATCTTGTAGAAGAAAAGAACATTTTCTTCTACATTTTTTTCTATGTTAAGTACATAGGAATTTAAAGTATTCCTACCTATCTTTGTGCTTAGTGAAGTTGGTCTAATGCAGTGCCGGGCTAGCGTGCAAGAGAGTTTTTTTTAAAAGTGCATCCCATAGAAGTCTATGGGGAGAATAAGTTAGCATGGTCCTGATATCCAAATTCCAGAAATTAGGGCGCAAAGGTTTTCACAAGAATGCTAACTTTTTACTTGTAATACGTGAAAAAAAATATTTAGTGTGCCACTAGTAATCTTGCCCTGTGTGTTATTGAATGCACAAAGGTAAGTGGGAAATTATGTACAACCGATTATTAGTCCCTCTCCACTTGCGTTCTAGGCCTCTGGGTTTCTAAATAATGCATTGTATCTTTTTGCATTGTGTTAATTGCTATGATGGCAAGTTAACCTTTAAAATAATCTCTGATATGAATATATTCTGACAATCAAAACAGAGAATGATTTAGGAACTCAACATGTACCCTTATGTATAATAAAAATAAATAATAAGAAATTACAATTATAATTCAATTTTTGTTATTGAAAAAATATACCACAATAAAGTCTTTTAATGTATTAATCTAAGAGGTATGTAATAAGCAGCAAATACCTCAGATGATTTGAAGTCATCAAAAACAAACTGCGCAGCTGCAATCCCAAGATAGTTGATGAAGAAATCAGCATCCCTTTGCATATGAACAGAGCTGACATTGGATTTGTGGCATGTTTTACCCTCGGTACAAATTCTTTGCATCTGAAAAACAATGAGAACAATTGTATTTCCTCAAAGGTGACTGCTTTCAATTGTATGGTTGTTGACTGTTATTATAGTCTTCTTTGTTAAAATATAAGAATAGGTTTCAAAAATAGTGTTAACCTAATCAATCACAACAGTTCATGAAGTTATTCCATTTTAATGTCACTATGTAGATTAAATTAATTTTCAAAATTCAATATTTAATGCATGTTCACATTTAAATACAAAAACATTTTTTTATCTTACAATAATATGTATGCAATATTTACAGCTCCATAATTAACAGTTAAAATAGATAAGCTAAATTGTTAAAAAAAATGTATTCTGAATACAAAAGTGAAAGACAACTGGGGAAAATATCATCTTACATAAAACACTCAAACATCTGGATTTGCACAGATATTTATGTGTTGTACTACAAATAAATCCAGCTCCTAAAGTAGGCAAATGTCACTGCTTGCAGCCATATTCAGCATTTGTTTCTATAATGAATGCTGAATAACAAAGTTTAGCTTATGTATAATTACAAACTTAATTTAACCACTAATCCATTTTGACCTAGATCTATGTCATGTGGTACATAGCCCATCATACTACATAACCTAGATCTACGTCCAACAAGATGATGGAATGCTTAGCAGTCCTGGTTGTTAATGTTCTGCTTGTGGGCTTCCAGCATCTGCCTTCATATTGTAACATAGCACAATCAGTTACAGACAGTGTCTGTGTCATTGTCTCTAGTGATCATATGTTGGTGCCAGCGGGAGGTGTGGGGGAAGGTGGCAGGCTAGTGGGCAGACCAGAGACATAGGTAGATTTGGAACCCAATGCCACAGAAAATTATTTTAATGGAGAAGGAGGGATGGGATGCTGTACTAAAGAAAAAGGGTAAATTGGAGGTGGTTGCCCTACAATATGGACTAGGGGAGAGGGACGTTGAGGGGGACGGTACTAAGATGAGAATGTTTTATTTGTATATCCTGTAAGGGCAATTGTTTCATTAGTGATACATGTAAATAAATGTACTATTTGGGGATGCACCCTTTTTTTTTCTCTTTTTAATTTTTAATATGATCTGATTTGGTGGCAAAATTGGGGCATGAAATATATCAAAATTAGCCTATATCAATGCCTTTGGTCATCTACTTAAAAAAAAAACTGCTCTTACTTAAATAATTATCTACCAAGAATTCAGAAAGCTTTTTTCAATTATCTGCTAAAATTATTTGATTATTTAGCCAATGGGGCACATTTAACAAGCTCTGTAAAGAGCTTGTGGGCCCGTGTTCCTGGCGAGTTTTCAGACTCGCCAGAAACACAAGTTATGGAACTGCGGTCTAAAGACCGCTGCTCCATAACCCTGTCCGCCTGCTCTGAGCAGGCGGACAAGAATCGCCAGAAATCAACACGATTGAGTACGATCAGGTTGATTGACACCCCCCTGCTGGTGGCTGCTGGTGCAATGCTCAATACGGAGAGTGTATTGCTCTCCATATTCAACGAGGTCTTGCGGCGCAGTGTCGGATCAGGTCCGCAAGACCTTTCTTAAATAGAGGCCTATGTGTGGTACAGGAGAGTTTATTCTGCTGGGGTATTGGGGGTGTAGGGGTTAAATAGTGTATGGGTGATTGTGGTGAGGTATTGGCAGTATAAGGGTTAAGTAGTGTAGGGGTGATTGTGGTGTGGTATTGGGGGAGTAGGGGGTGATTGCGGTGGTTTTATGTCAGTTTGGGGGTAAATAAGTAAATGTATTAGGCTTGGTGATATATTTATAAGTGATCCTTTACTTTTCATTGCCAATGTTGGTGGCGATGCTGGTTTGAATATCTTGCCAGCATCACCACCCATTGCGATGTATAGTAAAATACCATATGACATTGTTGCCTTTAAACAATGGTGTCACCAGCTTGGAATATTTTTCTGGCTTACTCATTACCACGGGAAAGTCCTTTTAAATATATTGCAGCATTGTGGCACTTTCGATCATCAGGGCCTTAGCGAGACATACACACATATCTCAAGGTTAATTGCACAAGTCACCTGCTAGCATTAATAAACACTATAAAAAATGAAACAATCAACAAACAAGTAATTCAAACAATGATATAAATGATAAAGCCCTGATATTTCTATTTTGTTTGTCTTTTACCATGTGCATTCTCTTTCTATGATGAACAGAATCCAGTGTTCTTTTTTACCCTGCTAGACAGAGATGATGCCTTCTGACATATTTTTCTGGTAGCAATGCCAATATTAACCAACTGTGTGTCATGTTTTATTATGCTATTTAGTGATGCCATTGAATCTGGCACAAAGTTTTTGTTTTAGCTTAATACATTTGTTCAGTATATTGTTTAATGAAGCACAGCACTGTCTACACCCAATGATGTTATTTCCCTTCACCTCCAACATGTTCTTTGTAGTGTACTTTTCATCCAATTATGCACCAGATTACAAGTAGAGCACTAAATATCGCTTTCGTGAAATTGATATTTGCGCTCCACTGAATAATATCAGCGCTGGTATTACAAGTTGACAGCAATTACTCATGAGAGCGTGCTTCCATAGGCTCCAATGGGAGTCTCATTTTGATCCCGTCATACACGGCACAGAACCAAAGCGAAGGGGGTAAGTCACGCAGCGATGGCAGCAAATTTTAAATATATAAGTATATGCTTATATACATATACATGTATAGAAGCATATACATATATATTTACTGGGAACACGCAGTTCCCATAGACCACAATGTAAAGGTTTTTTTTTCCAAGACCCCATACCCGCCAACTTTAGCCTTCAAAAACTGCCTGGTGCAGTTATTTTATTAAAATATAAAAATCCTAATATTTTTATTTTTTAATAAAATTCACACCACTGTATTTTGAGGGCATTTGGGGCACAATTATAAAATTAACTAGAGATCTGATCTCTGGTTAATTTTATAAACGCCAATTAATCAGCCACTTGTAATGGCTGATTATTTATCACGCATCAGCAAACGGGCAAATTCGCCCGTTTGCGGGTGAGTGGTAAATTAGCGCTCCATTTGTAATGTTGCCCTATGTTTCCTTACTTTAAAAAGAAAGAATACTGGGTATATTTAGTAATACATTAGAAACAGGAAGCTCAGCAAAGTTTGGCCTATAAGTGTGATTGCCCAAAAGTAATTTATTAGAAAAAGATGCATTAATTAAATTGAATTGTTTAGTAAAATACAGGAAAAGTGTGTCTGATTGAGCAATGCCATTGTAAAGAATTTGTTAAGTTGTTTATACAGAAAGGTCAACTAGAATAACTATTAAAAGGTTCTAGTGCTTTAAACATTTAGAAGTACTCAATTTAAATTTTAAAATTATAACTTTTTTTTTCCACTAAGATTACAATGTCCAGGGATATTGTGTTGCTAAAGTATTAGTTGGACCAGTTTGTGCACTCTGCATAGATAAAGCTACTTCTTAAAGGGACACTCAAGTCAAAATTAAACTTCATGATACAGCATGACATTTTAAACAACTTTCAAATTTACTTCCATTAACAAAATGTGCAAAGTCTTTTTATATTTAGACATTTTGAGTCACCAACCACTACTGAGCATGTGCAAGAATTCACAGCATATACGTATATGCATTTGTGATTGACTGATGGCTGTCACATGATACAGGGGGAGTTGAAATAAAAATAGCTTTGCAATTTATTTAATAAAATCTAGTACTCATTTGAAGTTCATACTAAGTGCTATTGCATTGTCTTCTTATCATGCATTTATAGATTATGCAAATCTACTGTGGACTGGTCCTTTAACATAAAAATATTGCCTAGTTCTTGACCATTTTAAGCAAATAACATTCCATTATAACTATAATTTTCTTAAAAGCAATGTTAATTATAAATCACTTTAAAATAAAATAGCATGTGGATTGTTGTAGCATATTACCTGTATTTCCAACCACCCTTCATACTAAAAGAGCAATTATATTTGTTATGTTTGTAAAACAAAGCATTCCTTGACCTTTTATGTTTTAATAGACTATGCTAAAGTTATTTTTACATACATACATATCATCACTATATAGAAGCATATTTTCATCAAAAGAGACATAACACCATTTTTATATTATTTTATTTTGCCTTTGCATATTTTTTTTGTTAAACTTTTCAATGTATTTTTAAAAATGGCAATTTTGAATACAATTATTTTCATGGTTGGCACCTAGTCTTTTTTTTTATGGCTTCCAATGAGAGGACATTTGAAAAGTGTCTACTGGGATGAAAATAAACAGGTGCAAAGCTATAATTTTGAACAAAAATACTGATCCCCCCCATTAAATATACTATATTTATATTATACATTGTTTTTATTAAGGGTTAATCAAGTACCATGATAAATATTGTATGTATGTAACAACTTCAAATGATTTATTCATCAAGAAGATATAGAAGTCATTTAATTGTCTTTCTATAATTTTTTAAATATGCTTTACATTTGTTTGACTGCTAAATATCAAAAGTGTAATTTAAAGAAAAGAAATACGAAAAATTTCATTAATCTTCCAATATAAGTTTTAGTATTATAAATCATAGAAATGTTATAGATTTTTAGGACAGATAAGACCCAGAATTATGATCTAGTCAGCCCACGTTTCTTTCTGAAAGTTAAAAAAAAAAAAAAAAAATAACCTTATGTATATACCAAGCATTCTAGAATTCCCATATGTGTATCTGTTCTTAACACCTCTATTAAAAGTCTATTCCATGAATCAACCATCCTTTCTGTGAAGAACAGCATACTCAAATTACTCTAGAACCTGCTATTCTCCAACATAAGGTAATGACCACTTATTCTGGTATTGCTGTTTTATTCTGAGCTTTATTAAATCCATATGTACTTATATTATGCATGCCTCAATAGGCTACACTTTTGCAATAGTAAATCATGTCCGCCAGACATCACTGCAGGAAGACAGCATGCACTGTTCGCATTTATTATTGCACAAGCATTTCACGAGCCAATAACATAAAGCATATATGTGCAACCACCGATCAGCAGCTCCTTAGCATGCCATGAGAACAAAACAAATTAGATAAAAGAAGTACATTAGAAAGTTCTTTAAAATTGCCTGCTCTATCTGAATCATGACAAAAAATGGGATTCATGTCCCTTTAAAAGAGGATCTGTTTTTTTTTTTTATTGGACACTAAGAGTTGCATTAAAGTCCCATTGTTTCAGGTCCGCCTGAAATGGAAGTTAAGAAGCAGTGGTCATAAGACCACTGCTCCTTAACTTCTCCACCACCTTTAAGATGGCGGACTGAAATCATCCAGATCCAATACGATCGGGATGATTGACAGCCCCTGCTAGCGGCCCATTGGCCACGAGTGAGCAGGGCGGCATTGCACAAGCATTTCACCAGAATGCGTATGCTGTCTGCATTTAGTGAGGTTCAAGCATGAATCATGTCCGCTTGCCTCTTCATAAATCTACCCCCAAGCCTCTAAAATGTGCAGCATGGAGAGAAATATCATACCAACCCTCCTTGCATTAAGAAACATCACTCATTTCTCTAAAAAGAGAAGCTGAACCTGGTAGTCCCAGCAAGTGATTAGCTGCCGTTCATAGAAAATAATATAGCTCTTTGCAACAAATAAACATGCTGGGAGAGTGGATGTGACAGGAAGTTTTCAGCACCACTGTATTTTTTTTATTTTTATTTTTTGCATGTACTTTTCCACTTGCAATCTAGGTCTACATGTTTTAATACCATTTAAAACTGTCATGTTATTAGAAACATTTGCATTATTTACAGGTCAATGACACACCAATTGAAAGTCTCTTGATTTAAACAAATTATTTCACATATCAGCCTTTCACTGTGCAGCATGTAGGTGTATAAGGGCTCTTCATTTAATAGAATCACCCCAGCTTCTCTGAGATAAGTAGAAACTCTTCAATTTTCACAGTTAAATTACTGTAAAAACAGGCAAAATAAATAATGAATATGTATTGCAAAGCTTTCTTAACTATGCATATTTTTTTATGAGAACTACAAGTTTGAGTAAAATGTACCTTTAGATGAAAATACATACAGTATATAGATAATTATCAAATAACTGTCATGCATCAAAAATTGCACATTTGTAATTTATGTCAGGGTTTTCCACTATAGGAATACCACATGACAGCACTGCTATACACTAGGAATCTAACTATATATCAAACTATGGCATCTACTTATCAAGCCGTCAACCGCAAATACGCTGGAATTCTGCAGCGTATTTGTGGCAAGCCTGATTCCCCTTAGTTATAAAACCCTACAGACCGGCAAAAGTAGAATTTTGTGACGTAACATATGATCTGCCGGGCAAAGTCCGACACAGATCGATGCTTACTTCATTACAGATGTTCCGAATGCAAATTTGGCACTATCTGACTACTTTTGCAAGTTAACAAATTCCTAACAGGTATGCTCGCCACTATTCCGGCACAGCGTACCTGGTTTTCAATCCTCCACACTGGAGGCGGCGGATACCATAGGAATCAATGGGAGTCTGAAAGCAGCGAAAGCTCATGTTCACTGCTGCCCGATATACCATTGATTCCTATGGTAATGTTTACACCTAACACCATAACATGTACCCCGAGTCTAAACACCCGTAATCTGCCACCCCCTACACCGCCGCCACTTACATTATACTTATTAACCCCTAATCTGCTGCCCCGACACTGCCACCACCTACATAAAGTTATTAATCCCTAATCTGCCCTCCCCTACACCGTCGCCACCTACATTATACTTATTAACCCCTAATCTGCCACCCCCTATACCCCCGTCACTATATTAAATTTATTAACCCCTAAACCTAAGTTTAACCCTAACACCCCCTAACTTAAATATAATTTAAATAAATCTAAATAAATATTCCTATCATTAAATAAATTATTCCTATTTAAAACTAAATACTTACCTGTAAAATAAACCCTAAGCTAGCTACAATATAACTAATAGTTACATTGCAGCTAGCTTAGGGTTTATTTTTATTTTACAGGCAAGTTTGTATTTATTTTAACTAGGTAGAATAGTTACTAAATAGTTATTAACTATTTATTAACTACCTAGCTAAAATAAATACAAATATACCTGTAAAATAAAACCTAACCTATGTTACACTAACACCTAACACTACACTATAATTAATTCCCTACATTAAATACAATTAAATACAATTAAATAAAATTATCTAAAGTACAAAAAAAAAAACACTAAATTACAGAAAATAATAAACAAATTACAAGATTTTTAAACTAATAACACCTAATCTAATCCCCCTAACAAAATAAAAAAGCACCCCCAAAATAAAAAAGCCCTAACCTTCACTAAATTACCATTAGCCCTTAAAAGGGCCTTTTGCGGGGCATTGCCCCAAAGTAATCAGCTCTTTTACCAGTAAACAAAATTACAAATCCCCCCAACAAGAAAACCCACTACCCACACAACCAACCCTACTCTAAAACCCACCCAATACCCCCTTAAAAAAAACCTAACACTAACCCCTTGAAGATCACCTTACCGGGAGAAGTCTTCACCCAACCCGGCCGAAGTCCTCAACGAATCCGGCAGAAGTGGTCCTCCAGACGGGCAGAAGTCTTCATCAAGATGGCATCTTCTATCTTCATCCATCCGGTGCGAAGCGGTTCCATCTTCAAGACATCCGACACGGAGCATCCTCTTTGGCCGACGTCTTCTTGCTGAATGAAGGTACCTTTACGTGACGTCATCCAAGATGGCGTCCCTTAGATTCCGATTGGCTGAATTCTATCAGCCAATAGGAATTAAGGTAGAAAAAATCCTATTGGCTGATGCAATCAGCCAATAGGATTTAAATTCAATCCTATTGGCTGATCCAATCAGCCAGTAGGATTGAGCTCGCATTCTATTGGCTGTTCCAATCAGCCAATAAAATCAGCCAATAGAATGGCAGATTAGGGGTTAATAAGTATAATGTAGGTGGCGGCGGTGTAGGGGGCAGCAGATTAGTGGTTAATAAGTATAATGTAGGTGGCGGTGGGCTCCGGGAGTGGCGGTTTAGGGGTTAAACATTTTATTTAGTTGTGGCGGGGTCTGTGACGGGGTTTAGGGGTTAATACATTTATTAGAGTTGCGGTGGGCTCCGGGAGCAGCAGTATAGGGGGTAAACAGTATAGTATAGTGTGGGTGCTTAGTGACAGTATACCAAATAAAGCTGTGAAAAAGCCGAAGAGCAGCGAGATGGATGACTGTTAGTTAACAACAGTCCGCTGCTCATCGCCCCGTACTTGGTGCGCGGCTTTTTGACATCTTTTTTTGGTAACTCTGGAGAGCGTATTCAGGTCCGTGGCCGCGATGTTAGGCGATCTTAGGCGTGCGTATTGGTGCCTATATATATCCCAAACTTTTTTAACTATTCGGGACAATTTTCATATAACTGCATGTAATAGACACAACTATAAAGAAGAACATTCACAGATACTGATCTAAAAATCCAGTATAAATCCTTGAGAAACTTTCTTAGAAGCTCCCAGTTTAGCACTGTTGATGAGGTAAGTCTGGGACACCCAATGAAAGGGGCTGGGAAAACAAAAGAAGCAGACCCCCCCCCCCTCACTTCATATGAAAAGACAGATAACAAACAGGAACCAGCAGGAGTTTGTAAACCCGTGCATACATCTGACACTGAGGGGCTTGGTTAGGAGTCGGAAAATTAGCACAACGTTATTAAAAAATAATCCTAACTATACATTTTAACAAAAACACTCCCAGATGGGCTATATAAATGGATCATCTACAAAAAGTTTATGCAAAGAAAAATCTAGTGCACAATGTCCCTTTAGATATTCTTTGTATTTTATAGAATCAGCAGCATTGTTTCTATAACCCTTTTAGCGTGTCCAAATAAACTCATATAAAACTAGTTTCTTACAAAAAATTGTCCAACCTTAGAAAAGCTGTATCAGGCAGACTCTCTTATTTAAGAATTTATAGCCAATTATATCTCCCTCTAGATATTTTACAATTAAGTGACAACAATAGACCATTAATGTTATTCTTGTGTTTGTTTGTTTTACTCATGCCAATAAAATTAGAATTACAAGCAATTATGCTAAGGATATTGTTTGATGAAACAGAAGGTATAATATCAAGATACATAAAATTCACATTAAAGCATTTAAAGCAATTTACAAAAGCAAGAAGGCATCTCACTTTGGTAGGTATTTTAACATTAGGCAGCAGAAAGTTTTATTTTTATTTGCCATTTGTATTTATAGAACTTTGACACATCAGTCTATCAAATAGAAACATCCATTTATTTGTCTCTTAATAGTCTTATTTATTTTAGCCCTTATAATAAGGATGATACAATTTTAACAATACTTTCTCTGACAGCTCATTTTGTTTCATGGCATTAATTTTCTCCTAGACAGGGCTGGACTGGGACCAAAAATAATTCAGACATACTGTATATAAGTGTGTTGGCGCCATTTGTAGTTAAGAAGATGAAAACATGTAAAATCATATTTATGTAATATTCATATTTAAGAAAGTGTTATACTGTTTATCTCACATTCCAAAATTTTGCACATAGCAGAATGTGTTCTATGTATTCATAAATATATATTTATATGTATATTTCTATACCTATATATAATCATGTATATGATATAGGTATAGATGTACCAAAATATTATAAGATGAAGAAATATGTATTTATGAATAGATAGGACATATGTGAAGAACATTGGAATGTGAAATATTCATATTTTCATGTCGGTTTAGTGCACTTGAGAATATTGTGTTTGCGCGCAAGTAGGTTGTTAGTTTTTCCCCCCACTTTTTTTTGCTACAATGACTTCTATGGGGGAACAGGTTATTGCACCCGCAATATTCTAAGTTCGGCTTTTTACTTTTTATAGTGCAGTCAATGCTTGAGCGGAAGTGTTAAATAGTGTGCCACTTGTAACCTGGCCTTTAGTTATTTAACCATACACTAAAAGTATAATGTACTAATTTGATTTACAAACTTTTTGACATTTGTAACACACGTTTGTCATTGTAGGAATGCTACTACTGACTAAAGAGCCAGAAAGGGCCCCTAGATGTGTGGGTCAGTTCTCATTTGACATCTGAGACTGCATGTAGTAATGCCTCTGCCCATTGGGCCAGAGCCAGATATATAAGGAGGATAAGTTTGATTCAATATCGGGGAGGACCCCAGCCCTGAGTTGGATCACAAACAGAGAAAGGCAGTAAGAGGCAGGGTGTAGCTGGCACTGCATCATGTGAAAATAATAATGCTGGTGACTGTTCGAGGCTGAGGTGACTGGCCCCAGCCCACTGACTAAATTACATATATGCTCAGCTCGGTCCTGCTCATAGACTGACAAATAAAGGGCCATTAACACAAATTATAAGCTTCATGATAATTTAACCTCATATCTGGGAATAAATAACCAATCACAAACTAATGCATATACTGTATATAGCACTTGAGCAGGAAATGTTGTTTGCACATGTGCAGTAAAAGAAAGAGATTGGGTAGCCTGCCCACTTCTCTTCCCTTAAGGTAGTTTAGCACTGATTCAGTGTAGTTAATTAATTATAATTTGTTAAACACGTATTACAGCTTTAGCACGAGACTGAACTATAAACAAGACTGTTTATATTTAGAATTATTCACATTAGTCTTAGTAAAGATTTAAGTTATAACCAAAATCAAGCATCTAAATAAATAAATTAGATAAGTTCTAATAATGAGAAGGTCAAAAGCTAGGCGGTAGGAAACAGTGGCAAAAATATCAAGAGAAAATGTGATACTAGTTTAAAGAATGAAAGGAAATCATAATGTCTTTTTAGGCAATGATATTATTCTATTGGTGGATTTTTCATTTCAAATTCAAATCAGAAAAAATATTTAATTCTATTGGCTAATTTGAATTTGAATTGAAAAATCCACCTTTAGAAATGCAAGGATACTCCTATAAAAGGGAAAACTTGAAGCATGAAGAGAATCCAGTGGAAGAAAAGAAGAAGACCACACCACAGGACTGACGCCTTAGAAGAAGAGGACCGCCGACCAAAGAGGAGCACCACCATGACCCAATGCTGCCATCACACATGCAAAAAGAGGGTCGCTGTCATGGACCACAGCTGCCGCAAGAGGACCGCCATTACCATGGATGAAGAGTACCGAGGACTACTGCCACCATGGATCTCCTCTGGGCCTACAGCTGCCTCCCAAAGGAGTCAAATTCAAGATGGTGAGTAAAAACTTGGGGTTAGCCTTAGGTTTTTGGGGGGTTAGGTTTCTTTTAGGATAGTTTTTTTTTTTATGTGTGGGGTTACTTTTAATTTTAGAATAGTTTTTTTCAGGGGAGGTTAGAGCACTTTAAATTTAGGATAGGGCTTTTTTATTGTTGTGTATTTTTTTTTAACTGGTTGTGTGTTTTTTATATACTTATTCTTATACTGATGGTGTTTTTTTTATTTGGGTAACTAAGAGTTTCTTAGTTTAGGGCTCTTGGGGGGTTCACTATTGTAGGGGGTTAATTGTGATGGGTTTGTGGCTATAAATAAATATATATATATATATATATATATATATATATATATATATATATATATATATATATATACAAGGGATAGGGTGCACACAGATAGGATAAAAGGGTAAATGTATGTGGAGAACAAGACACAGTGTGGAGGACGCCAGCATGGTGGATATGCTGTGAATCTGACGATATCAAGTGAACACAACCAAGCAAGTGAAGAGCTGCATAGGCGGAATACATCGCTGTAAGCCACACCACGGATGAGATCCTGTCAGGTAATACCGTAGAGTGTGTGAAGAGAGTGGAGGTAAGCCATGCAGTAATAAGTCTTGCACACTGAAAGTTTGAAGTTTGAGTTGTCATTTGCACATGGGATCAAGCTTGCAACAGTACTAGTACCATTCTTGGACTCTCATATTACATTCTCTAATCCGGTACCGGATCAAATATACAATAATGAGATATCAAGGACGGTATTCTGTCTAATCAAAAAACCGGAGCGTGTTTTTAACACTCAAGTGCCCGGCAAAGGACGGACTTTCTCATGAGTTAACAATAACCCTGCATATGCTAGCTCACAGTTGTCAGTAGTGCACTATGTTTGCTATATGCTTGTGTGCTGTAATCTTGTTGTTGCCATCATTCTCAGCATGTACCTTTTTTGGCTTTGTTTTTATTAAAATGTATATGTTCAGCACACCTGTTTAGGATGTCATTCCTTAGTATACTGTAGGGGTGTTTTGGTGCGGCCAGGTATCCGCTTTAGCTCTTCTGATATGTTAGAGCTCTTCTCTAACTAATTTGTTTATATATATATATATATATATATAAAATAACTGAAGTTGAAGTCTATGGGGAGAATAAGTTGCGATATCCGAAGTCCTTTTGATAAGGTGCATTGGATTTGGCTTTTACTTTCAACTTGTAATAAGCTCACTAACCCTGCTTGTGCAAAATCTTTACTTCTGGAAGCGTTATAGACCGAAAGTGCTAAATAGAGTGCTACTTGTAATCCAGCCTTCTGACTTTTATTTTGCACTCCCATTGCTCTAAGAAAGAGAAGGGAGAAAATAGTTCCATCTTGATGTTGTTTCTTCCTATACAGCAACCCCCTGGACTGCCTAGTGACATTTATAGCAGAGTAGCCCCCCAGACCAACAAATCCTGCCCATAGAACACATGTAACCCAGCCAATTTTCCCTTAAATGTTTGTCACTAAAAGTGAATGGAAGATTCTTAAAAAACATTTGGATATAAATTACAACAGCAGAATATATATAGTAAATTTAAAGTCCTAAACATATGTAGGTTAACTATTATTTAAATGGGACTAGAGTTAGCAAAACAGAGATTTACGTTAATTTATAGACAACAAGCTAAAAATGAGTGTGCAATGCAATGGAGCGGCTTATAGGGATAGTAGGTTTCTATCATGTATTTAAAAAAAAACATAATTTATGCTTACCTGATAAATTTATTTCTCTTGTGATGTATCGAGTCCACGGATTCATCCTTACTTGTGGGATATTCTCCTTCCCTACAGGAAGTGTCAAAGAGAGCACCCACAGCAGAGCTGTCTATATAGCTCCTCCCTTAGCTCCACCCCCAGAAGGCTAGGAAGAAAAAGGAGAAACTATAGGGTGGAGTGGTGACTGAAAGTTTTAAATAAAAATATATATGCCTGTCTTAAAAAACAGGGCGGGCCGTGGACTCGATAAATCACAAGAGAAATAAATTTATCAGGTAAACATAAATTATGTTTTCTCTTGTAAGATGTATCAAGTCCACGGATTCATCCTTACTTGTGGGATACCAATACCAAAGCTTTAGGACACGGATGAAGGGAGGGACAAGACAGGGAACTTAAATGGAAGGCACCACTGCTTGTAGAACCTTTCTCCCAAAAATAGCCTCCAAAGAAGCAAAAGTATCGAATTTGTAAAATTTGGAAAAAGTATGAAGTGAAGACCAAGTCGCCGCATTACAAATCTGTTCAACAGAAGCCTCATTTTTAAAAGCCCATGTGGAACCCACAGCCCTAGTAGAATGAGCAGTAATTCTTTCAGGAGGCTGCTGTCCAGCAGTCTCATAGGCCAAATGGATGATGCTTTTCAGCCAAAAGGAAAGAGAGGTAGCCGTAGCCCTTTGACCTCTCCTTTTACCAGAATAAACAACAAACAATGAAGATGTTTGACGGAAATCTTTAGTTGCTTGTAAGTAGAACTTTAAAGCACAAGCCACATCAAGTTTGTGTAATAGACGTTCCTTCTTTGATGAAGGATTAGGACACAAAGAAGGAACAACAATCTCTTGATTGATATTCTTATTAGAAACAACCTTAGGAAGAAACCCAGGTTTGGTACGCAAAACCACTTTATCTGCATGGAAAACAAGGTAAGGGGAATCACATTGTAAAGCAGATAGCTCAGAAACTCTTCAAGCCGAAGAGATAGCTACTAAAAACAAAACTTTCCAAGATAGAAGTTTAATATCTATGGAATGCATAGGTTTAAACGGAACCCCTTGAAGAACTTTAAGGACTAAGTTTAGGCTCCAAGGCGGAGCAACAGGCTTAAATACAGGCTTAATTCTGACCAAAGCCTGACTAAATGCTTGAACATCTGGGACATCTGCCAGACGTTTGTGTAGTAGAATAGACAAAGCAGATATTTGCCCTTTTAGGAAAGTAGCTGATAATCTCTTCTCCAAACCTTCTTGGAGAAAAGACAATATTCTAGGAATCCTAATTATACTCCACGAGTAACCTTTGGATTCACACCAATAAAGATATTTGCGCCAAATCTTATGATAGAACTTCCTGGTGACAGGCTTTCTAGCCTGAATCAGGGTATCAATGACCGACTCAGAGAAACCACGCTTTGATAGAATCAGGTGTTCAATTTCCAAGCAGAGAAATTAGATTTGGATGCATGAACGGACCTTGAATTAGAAGGTCCCGCCTCATTGGCAGAGTCCACGGTGGAGCTGAGGACATGTCCACTAGGTCTGCATACCAAGTCCTGCGTGGCCACGCAGGTGCTATCAGAATCACCGAAGCTCTCTCCTGCTTGATTCTGGCAACCAGACATGGGAGTAGAGGAAACAGTGGAAATACATAGGCCAGATTGAAGGACCAAGGCACTGCTAGAGCATCTACCAGTACCGCCTTGGGATCCCGGGACCTGGACCCGTAACAAGGAAGTTTGGCATTCTGACGGGACGCCATCAGATCCAATTCTGATGTGCCCCATAGCTGAACCAGCTGGGCAATTGAGTTCCCACTCCCCCGGATGAAAAGTCTGACGACTTAGGAAATCCATCTCCCAGTTCTCTACTCCTGGGATGTGGATTGCTGAGAGATGGCAAGAGTGATCCTCTGCCCATCAGATTATTTTGGTTACCTCCATCATCGCTAGAGAACTCCTTGTTCCTCCTTGATGATTGATATAAGCTACAGTCGTGATGTTGTCCGACTGAAACCTGATGAATTTGACCGCCACGCCTGAAGCGCATTGAATATCGCTCTCAGTTTTATCGGAAGAAGATATTCCTCCCGAGACCATAAGCCCTGTTCTTTCAGGGAGTTCCAGACTGCACCCCAGCCTAGCAGGCTGGCATCTGATGTTACAATGAGCCACTCTGGCCTGCGGAAGTACATTCCCTGAGACTGGTGGCCCTGAGACAACCACCAGAGAAAAGAATTTCTGGTCTCCTGGTCCAGATGCAGTTGAGGAGATAAATCTGCATAATCCCCATTCCACTGTTTGAGCATGCATAGTTGCCGTGGTCTGAGGTGTAGGCGGGCAAAAGGAACTATGTCCATTGCCGCTACCATGAGTCCTATTACCTCCATACACTGAGCCACTGATGGCCGAGGAATGGAATGAAGAGCTTGGCAAGTGGTTAAGAGTTTTGATTTTCTGACCTCCGTCAGAAATATTTTCATTTCTACCGAATCTATCAGAGTCCCTAGAAAGGAAACTCTTGTAAGAGGGAAGAGAGAACTCTTTTTTATGTTCACCTTCCACCCGTGAGATCTCAGAAAAGCCAACACGATGTCCGTGTGAGACTTGGCTAGCTGGAAAGTCGATGCCTGAATTAAGATGTCGTCTAGATAAGGCACCACTGCTATGGCCCGTGGTCGTAGAACCGCCAGAAGGGACCCTAGCACCTTTGTGAAAATTCTGGGAGCCGTGGCCAACCCGAAGGGAAGGGCCACAAACTGGTAATGCCTGTTTAGAAAGGCGAATCTGAGAAATTGATGATGATTTCTGTGAATAGGGATGTGTAGCTACGCATCCTTTAAGTCCACGGTAGTCATATATTGACCCTCCTGGATCAGAGGTAGAATAGTCCAAATAGTCTCCATCTTGAATGATGGAACTTTGAGGAATTTGTTTAGAATTTTGAGATCCAAGATTGATCTTAAAGTTCCCTCTTTTTTGGAAACCACAAACAGGTTGGAGTAAAACCCTAGCCCCTGTTCCTCTTTTTGGACTGGGCAGATCACACCCATGGTATGTAGGTCTTCTACACAGTGTAAGAATGCCTCTCTCTTTGTCTGGTTTACAGACAATCAAGAAATGTGAAATCTCCCCCTTTGGAAGGGAGTCTTTGAATTCCGGAAGATATCCCTGGGACACAATTTCTAAAGCCCAGGGATCGTGAACATCTCTTGCCCAAGCCTGAGTGAAGAAAGTCTGCCCCCTACTAGATCCAGTCCCGGATCGGGGTCTACCCCTTCATGCTGTCTTAGAGGCAGATGCAGGCTTCTTGGCCTGTTTACCCTTGTTCCAAGCCTGGTTAGGTCTCCAGACTGACTTGAATTGGGCAAAATTCCCCTCTTGCTTTGCAGCAGAGGAAGCTGAAGCGGAAACCACTCTTAAAGTTCCGAAAGCAACGAAAATTATTTTGTTTGGTCCTAATCTTATTTGATCTATCCTGAGGGAGGGCATGACCTTTCCCTCCAGTGATGTCTGAAATAATCTCTTTCAGTTCAGGCCCGAATAGGGGCTTTCCTTTGAAAGGGATGTTCAAAAGTTTAGATTTAGATGACACATCAGCAGACCAGGAGTTAAGCCATAACGCCCTGCGTGCTAAAATGGCAAAACCTGAATTCTTTGCCGCTAATTTAGCCAGTTGAAATGCGGAATCTGTAATAGAAGAATTAGCCAACTTAAGGGCCTTAATTCTGTCCATAATCTCCTCTAATGGAGTCTCCATCTGAAGAGCCTCTTCCAGAGCCTCAAACCAGAAAGCAGCTGCAGTAGTTACAGGAACAATGCACGCAATAGGTTGGAGAGAAAAACCCTGATGAACAAAAATTTTCTTCAGGAGACCCTCTAATTTTTTATCCATAGGGTCTTTGAAAGCACAACTGTCTTCAATAGGTATAGTTGTACGCTTAGACAGAGTAGAAATAGCTCCCTCCACCTTAGGAACTGTCTGCCACGAGTCCCGCATGGTGTCAGATATGGGAAACATTTTCTTAAAAACAGGAGGGGGAGTGAACGGAATACCTGGTCTATCCCGCTCCTTAGTAATAATATTCACAATCCTCTTAGGGACTGGAAAAATATCAGTGTAAACAGGAACCTCTAAGTATTTATCCATTTTACACAATTTCTCTAGAACCACTATAGGATCACAATCATCTAGAGTCGCTAATACCTCCCTGAGCAATATGCGGAGGTGTTCAAGCTTAATTTTAAAGGCCGTAATATCAGAATCTGTCTGAGGAAGTGTCTTTCCTGAATCCGAAATTTCTCCCTCAGATAACAAATCCCTCACCCCTACTTCAGAGCATTGTGAGGGCATATCAGATACGGCTACTAAACCCAGAGCTGTCCCGCTTTCCTTGTAAACCAGGCAGTTTAGATAGAACCTCTGTGAGAGTTGTATTCATAACTGTGGCCATGTCTTGTAAAGTAAAAGAATTTGACGCACTAGAGGTACTTGGCGTCACTTGTGCGGGCGTTACTGGTTGTGACACTTGGGGAGAGCTAAATGGCAAACCCTCATTTACTTCTGACTGAGAATCATCTATTGCTCTATTTTTAAGTGCTAATATATGTTCTTTATAGTTTATAGACATATCAGTACAATTGGGACACATTATAAGAAGGGGTTCCACAATGGCTTCCAAACATATTGAACAAGGATTTTCCTTGGTGTCAGACATGTTAAACAGGCTAGTAATGTAACAAGCAAGCTTGTAAAACACTGTAATCAAAGTAAATAACACTTAGAATTAAAACGGTACTGTGCCTTTAAGAGAAAAAAAGCTGCACAAATTCTGCAAAACAGTGTAAAAAAGCAGTAAACTCAAAGAAATTTTTACAGTAACATCATAAAGCCTTAGTAACTTTGCACAGCTATGCAAATAAACAATTAACCCCTTAATGGCAAAACCGGATTGAAAAAACGTCAAAAACCGGTAAAAAAAGACTTTCAGCACACAGCTCTGCTGTGGCTCCTACCTGCCCTTCAGAACGATTTGTGGGGAAAAAAAAACTTCTTTTATAGCCCCCAAACACCGCAGGAACCTCTGGAGAAGCAGTTAGATGTCTCTGAGGAAAAGAAAGTGGGCAACTGAGGCATGAAAATAGGCCCCTCCCACCTCACTCGATGTTTTGATGCCTATCAGAAGAACACCAGAGTGTCTCTTAATTAACCATGTGGGTTAAAAACCCCAAAAACAAGCCACAATGACCCCTTTAGCCCCTTCAAACAAACATTATAATTGCATCATTTACTGAAAAAATAAAAATGTTTTTTCCTAACAGTGTCACCAGTAACTAATGAGCCCTTCAAGCAAGCTGAAATTCCTATCCAAGTGTCTGAATACAGCTTACCCTTCCCTCATGGGAATATTGCCAGCCTTTTCTAGAATTAACACAGTCTGTCTAGAAAAATATAGACTGAACATACCTCATATGCAGCTTAGCATGCAAACCGTTCCCCCAACTGAAGTTTTCCTGTACTCTTCAGTCGTTGTGAGAACAGCAGTGGATCTTAGTTACAAAGTGCTAAGATCATCATCCTCCTTGCAGAAATATTCATCCCTTTTCTGCCAGAGAGTAAATAGAACACACCGGTACCATTTAAAATAACAAACTTTTGCTTGAGAAATAAAAAACTAACATTTTTGTCACCACACTCGCTCTGCACTTCCCAGTACTTAGTGTAGGCAAAGAGAATGACTGGGGGGTGGAGCTAAGGGAGGAGCTATATAGACAGCTCTGCTCTGGGTGCTCTCTTTGCCACTTCCTGTAGGGAAGGAGAATATCCCACAAGTAAGGATGAATCTGTGGACTCGATACATCTTACAAGAGAAATATAGATGCAAGGGAAGAAAGCATAATTCTATTGCTGTTTAAATCCCTGGTAAGACCTCACCTTTAATATGGAGTGCAGTTCTGGGGACCAATTTTAAAAAGGGACATTGAAGAATTAGAAAAAGTTTAGAGAAAAGCCACAAAACTAATAAGGGGAAATGATCATTTAAACTATGAAGAGAGGTTAGATAAATTTAGTCTTGAGAGGGGATATGATTATTTTATAAAAATATTTTCAAGGCCAATATACAGAGCAGGTGGGGGAGATGTTTATTCCAAGGCAGCTGTTTGTGACACATATTTAAGGCTAGTGGAAAAGAGATTTCATCTCCAGCAACATAAACTTTTTTTTAATGGTAAGCAGAATCAAAATGTGGAACATCTTGCCTAAGGAGGTATTAACTACCAATACCTCAAATAAATATAAAAACAGCTTACATAGATTTGTGGCTAAAAACAGAACCCAGTGATATGATTGCTTGTGTTAGATGGGTCAGATTTTTAATTGTGCAATGTAAGTTCAATTGTTAGCTTTATTAGGGTAAATCAGGTAGTCTCTGTTAGGTTGAACTTGATGGAATTCTGTCTTCTTTCAACCTCATCTACTATGTAAATAAAAACAAAAAATAAAAACTGAAGATAATAAAATAACAGGCTGAATAAAACCATGGCAAGAACAAACAATACATTTTTTTGTGAATATTTTATTTTAATTTAATTTATTTTAAGTTCCATTATTTTTTAATTATAGAAAAATGTTATTTAGGCAACAATTATAATATAATACGGCCCAGATTAAAAGTGATGCGCTACTGATTGTATGTTTCTCAATGCACTTTATCATTGGACTGAGCCATCATTTGCTTGCAACTAGATATTACAAGTCCATGTTAAATTTAATTTACCAGATATAGTGTGGCTAACATTATTCTTACTCAAACTATACTTTCAATGGACATCATGATCAGGCTGAATTGTGCTGGTATTACAAGTTGAAATTTATAGTTCAATCTCAAGCGAAAGTGGAAACTGCGCTAGTATATTTAGCGTGGCTTGAGATCTGAAGTTAAATGTAAGGGTTAATTATTTTTGTTTAACAAAACACATCAAAAAAATTAAAATAAAAGTGGAAATATTAAAAAGGGGATTTCCTTTGGCAACTACTGTGTAAGCTGCTTAAAAATTCTGGCGCTCTAATCCTTGTTTTTTTATGTTGGTTGGAGTGTGAAGCCAAAAGTATTGATGTTTTGGGTCCTCTTAAAGTGAGAAGTTGAAGGCTGGAGCCATCTTCGTATGGATCTTTGAGGTGTGCGGCATTCAAGTTTACTCCAAGTTTCATCCCCGTCATTGTTGAGGAAATGATACTGCACTGAAATACTACTTATAAGTTGCAATGATAACTATAGAGGTGCATATTCGGCCTCTCAGAGCAGTATAATCTAATTGACAAAAAAAGAATGTCTACAGGCTATGAGAGACCCGGCACTTACCTTGGTCTGGGAGGCTGCAGTAGTTGAGGGCTGTGATAGGCAGCCACTGCTGCAGTTGAGCTTTGATTTAGCAGTTGAGCAGCTCTCTCGAAAGAGTGTGATTGAGGAGGTGGGAGAGACTGCAGATGCAGCTCACAAGTTCAGTCAGTCTATTCCTGCTGTATTCTCAGTCTCAGATGTCTGGACTTTGGGTTTTGAATGTCTTGGAGACGATATTTGAGACCCAGAGTGCTTTCATTTTAATACTGATGAGCTTGAATTTAGAGGTGTTAGAGCAGTGCTTCTCGAAGTGGAATGATCCAGTGTATAGGATGCTTACTGTGTCTTCTCTGTTACTTAGATTTGAGTTAGCTCGCTCCCGAACCAGTGAACAAATGCCTGTTGATGACTGTGGCTGAACCCCTCAAATATGTGTGCAGTCTATGGGGCATGGGAAGTTTGCTCTTGCATATACAAACAGACTAATACAAACAGACCAAATATGTAAAAGTCTACAGAGTGTGGAAATGATCTGATGGAAGAACATAGGGGGGCACATGTGACAATGGCTAAAATGATAGATGGCTGGCTGGTACTACTGTCTTGAACTAAGTCTGAATACTTTGGGCCTGATTACGAGTTATGTGCTAACAGTTAACCACAACCAAAAATGGCTTTATTGTGGGTGTTTGCACATGTCAGGTTTTCGCTATTGTTACAAGTTACAAGTAAACGCGATCCCTTGAGTGCAATTTAAGTTAACACAAGTCAGACTCAAATGTTTTATATATAATAGAATATGTTCTAAGTATTTCTAAATATATATATATATATATATATATATATATATATATATATATATATATATATATATATATATGTATATATATATATATATATGTATATATATGTATATATATATATATATATCTGTACCTATATATAATCATGTGTATATATATATATATATATATATATACTGTATATAGGTATGGATATATATTGTACCAAAAAAAATCAAATATCTGTAGAAATATGTATTTATGAATAAATAAAACATATTCTTCTATGTGAAGAACATTGGAATTTGAAATATTCATATTTTCATGTCAGGTTAGCGCTCTTGAGAATATGTGATTGGGTTTGTGTGTGACTAGGGTATAAGGTTTTTTTCCCAATTTTTTTGCTCCATTGATTTCTATGGGGGGAAATGTTATCACATGCATGATATTCTAAGTTCGGCTTTTTACACGCATCATGTTAGTGCGCGAATGAAAACAGTTAGCCTCACGACCGTCCCTGATACTTCATGTACATTTTTTAACACACTCTTTAACACACTTATTTCACTTATCTCATATATCATTACATTGCCAAAACATATTGTACACACTTCACAATTTATGTTTAACTGCTTTTGTTTATGTTACTATAGCAACAAGGTTATTTTTACACAGAATTGTCATGATCTGCAGCTGTCTAGCGAGCCACCGACATGATGATGTCACAGGGGACCACTTCCAGTTTTCGGGTTTGGGGTTATCTCGTGGGAGCCAGTGGTGTGTGGACATTTAGCTCTATATATAGTAATTCTAGGTAAGTGCACTGGCTATTATTGTTTTCTTCACTTGTCTGATGACGGGGTCACACCCCGAAAATGTTTACTTTATGGATTAAATTTCTTTATTTCACAAGTGTGCTCTCTTAGGACTGTTTTATATATATATATATCTGTACCTATATATAATCATGTGTATATATATATATAGTCCATGTAAAAAACAAGGTAACAGCACCACAGCACACAATCTTCTTTTAAAGGTGAAAAATCTTTATTTGAGGTTTAGCAACCAGTAAAAAGCGACGTTTCGGACCTACATAGTCCTTAATCATGCATAAGTTAAAATCAAACAAACAGACTTTAAAAAGGGTATCTGGACCAATCATGCTTCAATTCTCAGTGTTAATTGGTTTAACCCATACCTATCCAGGTTTGTAAATTTCAACAACACAGTGACCTCTAGTGGTACCAGAATATATTCCATCATTTAAAACCATTATAAAAACAAATACAAATCATAATCTCTATTCAGACCATATGGATGTAATGTGTTCAGACGTTTAATCCACCATACTTCTTTCTGTTTTAATTTTAATTCCCTATTACCCCCTCTTCTATGATGGGGGATATGGTCAATCACTTGAAAGCGAAGCTGGCTTACTGTATGACCCATATTTGTAAAATGTGCTGATACTGGAAGTGACATATCTTTTGATTTAATGGATGCTTTATGTTGACTAAACCTATCCCTGGCGGCTTGGGTGGTCTCGCCAATGTAACAAAGGCCACATGGGCATTTAAGTAGGTAGATTGCATAGTTAGTTTGGCATGTATATAACCCATTGATAGTATATTGCTTTCTTTTGTCATTTTGTGCTAAGAATTTCCCTTTAATAACTGAATTACATTGAGCACAGTGTAAGCAGGGGTAACAGCCTTTATTAGGGGTAGTTAAATAATTTACATCAGACATTTTAGTTGTACCTATATCAGCTTTTACTATGTGATCCCTAAGATTTTTTACCCTTCTATATGATGGCATAGGGGGGAGTTTAAATGATTCTATCTCTGGATTATATTTTGACAAAAGATGCCAGTGTTTTCTTACTATTCTAAAGATGTCATTGCTCTTGTCACTGTATTCCATTGAAAGCACTAATCTATCTGTTCCTTTCTCTGTTGTTTTTTTATCATGTATTCTATCCAAATCCTGAATGTTTTTAGCGATATTTTCTTTTTGATATCCTCTTTGGATAAATTTATTGCCCATAGACACTAGTCTTTCTGGCAATACTTTTTGATCTCTAACTATTCTTTTAGTACGCAAAAGTTGACTCCTGGGTATGGATTTAAAAACAGTATCAGGATGGAAACTTTCATATCGCAGCAGAGTATTTCTATCTGTGGGTTTTACATATAGATCTGTACTTAATGTATTTCCATGTCGATATACAGTTGTATCCAAAAAGTTAATCTTTTGGATAGAGTAAGTAAGGGTAAATCTTAGGCCTGTCATGGAGGCATTGATATCCTCAACAAACTGTATCAGGGACTCCAATGATATAGGTACAACTAAAATGTCTGATGTAAATTATTTAACTACCCCTAATAAAGGCTGTTACCCCTGCTTACACTGTGCTCAATGTAATTCAGTTATTAAAGGGAAATTCTTAGCACAAAATGACAAAAGAAAGCAATATACAATCAATGGGTTATATACATGCCAAACTAACTATGCAATCTACCTACTTAAATGCCCATGTGGCCTTTGTTACATTGGCGAGACCACCCAAGCCGCCAGGGATAGGTTTAGTCAACATAAAGCATCCATTAAATCAAAAGATATGTCACTTCCAGTATCAGCACATTTTACAAATATGGGTCATACAGTAAGCCAGCTTCGCTTTCAAGTGATTGACCATATCCCCCATCATAGAAGAGGGGGTAATAGGGAATTAAAATTAAAACAGAAAGAAGTATGGTGGATTAAACGTCTGAACACATTACATCCATATGGTCTGAATAGAGATTATGATTTGTATTTGTTTTTATAATGGTTTTAAATGATGGAATATATTCTGGTACCACTAGAGGTCACTGTGTTGTTGAAATTTACAAACCTGGATAGGTATGGGTTAAACCAATTAACACTGAGAATTGAAGCATGATTGGTCCAGATACCCTTTTTAAAGTCTGTTTGTTTGATTTTAACTTATGCATGATTAAGGACTATGTAGGTCCGAAACGTCGCTTTTTACTGGTTGCTAAACCTCAAATAAAGATTTTTCACCTTTAAAAGAAGATTGTGTGCTGTGGTGCTGTTACCTTGTTTTTTACATGGACTGTATACACTGGAGTTTGGCTGATACTCCTTGGTAACGTGCACACAGGTGGGAAAGAAATTTTACTAAAACCTATGGTGCTGGATTCAACTCACTTACTTCTTATATATATATATATATATATATATATATATATATATATATATATATATATATATATATATATATATATATATATATATATATATATATATATATCTGTACCTATATATAATCATGTGTATATATATATATATATGTATATATCTGTACCTATATATAATCATGTGTATATATATATATATGTATATATCTGTACCTATATATAATCATGTGTATATATTTATATATATATATATATATATATATATATATATATATATATATATATATATATATATATATCTGTACCTATATATATATATATATATATATATATCTGTACCTATATATAATCATGTGTATATATATATATATATATATATATATATATATATATATATATCTGTACCTATATATAATCATGTGTATATATATATATATATATATATATATATATATATATGTATATATCTGTACCTATATATAATCATGTGTATATATATATATATATATATATATATATATATATATATATATATATATATATATATATATATATATCTGTACCTATATATATATCTGTACCTATATATAATCATGTGTATATATATATATCTGTACCTATATATATATATATATATATATCTGTACCTATATATAATCATGTGTATATATATCTGTACCTATATATAATCATGTGTATATATTTATATATATATATATATATATATATATATATATCTGTACCTATATATATATCTGTACCTATATATAATCATGTGTATATATATATATATATATCTGTACCTATATATATATATATCTGTACCTATATATAATCATGTGTATATATATATATATATATATATATATATATATATATATATATATATATATATATATATATATGTATATATCTGTACCTATATATAATCTCGTGTATATATATATATATATATCTGTACCTATATATATATCTGTACCTATATATAATCATGTGTATATATATCTGTACCTATATATAATCATGTGTATATATTTATATATATATATATATATATATATATATATATATATATATATATATATATATATATATGTACCTATATATATATATCTGTACCTATATATAATCATGTGTATATATATATATATATATATCTGTACCTATATATATATATATCTGTACCTATATATAATCATGTGTATATATATCTGTACCTATATATAATCATGTGTATATATTTATATATATATATATATATATATATATATCTGTACCTATATATATATCTGTACCTATATATAATCATGTGTATATATATATATATATATCTGTACCTATATATATATCTGTACCTATATATAATCATGTGTATATATATATATATATATATATATATATATATCTGTACCTATATATATATATGTACCTATATATAATCATGTGTATATATATATATATATATATATATATGTATATATCTGTACCTATATATAAACATGTATATATATATATATATATATATATATATATATATATCTGTACCTATATATATATCTGTACCTATATATAATCATGTGTATATATATCTGTACCTATATATAATCATGTGTATATATTTATATATATATATATATATATCTGTACCTATATATATATCTGTACCTATATATAATCATGTGTATATATATATATATATATATATCTGTACCTATATATATATCTGTACCTATATATAATCATGTGTGTATATATATATATATATATATATATATATATATATATATATATATATATATATATATATATATATATATATATATGTATATATATATATATATTTAAATTTACAATAAGATCAGCACTCACCAGCACCACCAACCCCTCTGTGCACGGCCAGAAGATCAATCCAAAGAAGAAGCAGCTTGCAGAACAGGATTCCGGTGTAGAATCCCAGTGGATCCACAGCAGCATACAAAGCCAGCGCCATAGTATAGTTAAACACCTTTATTTAATCTAATCTAATGTATTTCGTCTAAATAAAGGTGTTTAACTATACTCTGGTGCTGGCTTTGCATGCTGCTGTGGACACTGGGATTCTACACCGGAATCCTGTTCTGCAAGCTGCTTCTTCTTTATATATATATGTATATAGGTATAGATATATATTGTACCAAAATACCATCAAATATCTGTAGAAATATGTATTTATGAATAAATAAAACATATTTTTCTGTGTTAAGAACATTGGAATGTGAAATATTCATATTTCCATGTCAGGTTAGCGCACTTGAGAAAATGTGAAGTCAAGCTCCATTGACTTCTATGGGGCAAAAAGTTATCATACGCGTGATATTCTAAGTTCGGCTTTTTACATGCGTCGTGTTAGTGCACGAATAAAAACAGTTTGTTTTTAACTCGTAATACGAGCGCAACCTGATGCACGCAAAAAGCTTTCTTCTAACGCAGTTAACGCTTGAGCGGGAGCGTTAAATAATGCTACACTTGAAATCTGGCGCTTTATGTCTAAGCACAAACACATGCAATGCATTACTATACATAAACATGCTGTAATCCAGTTTAATCTTCACGGTTTATAAAAGCATGGTACAAAAACACTTAACTCTAAGCTGTGTTTGATTTTTTTTTTACCATTTTTATATTTGAATGTTTGTGTTAAGTACCACTTCAGTACATAGCATGATACTTTATTGCTGAAGTAAACACAATCAAAAAGATTATGCCCATAGATTGATGCATGAGAATTGTTAGACATGAGTCTTGCCTCTCTTGATTGTCAGTTCAAAGATACCGTGTAGCACAAGAAAATAATATAGATTGTCTGCCTGATTATTTAAATACATTTTCAGAGAACCTGCTGCTCCACTGACCTTCTATTACTTTTAGGTTGTGTCCTTGAGATGAGCTTTAAAATAGATACCAGAGATGCGCTTATTTTTTTCCTTCTTATCAAAAAGCTGCTTTTAAATCTGAATCTAAAGAGTAGAATTCCTATCTGAATTCATGATGAATGCTAATGTAGGTTCATAGTGCTGAGGTTTACACCTATTGTTGAATATAATCAGAGGTCTAGTAAAATGTGTTTGATACTTTTACATCTCAATTTAGTATTCCTCAGATGTGTGAATTCTTACAGTGACTACAAAAATTTATATATAAATTGTGATGCATCTTAATTGCCAAGTAAATCAATGTTGCAATACACTTTTATATTTTACTACTTATAAGCATTCAAACTACATTTAAAAGTACAGTTACACACATAATAACATAACAATAACTGTCATTTTTTTTTTAACAATATTGCATAAAAAACGTTAAAGAGTTTAAAGCTATGAGGTCTCAGATGTTAGAAAAAAATAAGGACTAGAAAAGGTTTTAAAATAGAGATACTTACATATACAAGTCATGTGTGTGTGTGTGCGTATATATATATATATATATATATATATATATATATATATATATATATATATATATGTTTACATATATATTTATATATTTTAATGTGTATATATGTATTTATAGACATATATACATATATAAGCTTATAAAAACATACTGCATGTATACAGATATAGACAGTAATAAATAATGCATTGGAGCCCTTTAAAGTCAAGCAGCTGAAAATATGTAAAATCATTTTTATGCAATATTCATATTTAAAGGGACAGTCTACTCCATAATTTGTATTGACTAAAAAGATAGATAATCCCTTTATTTCCCATTCTCCAGTTTTGCATAATCGGTTTTATTAATATACTTTTTACCTCTGTGATTACCTTGTAGCTAAGCCTCTGAAGACTGCCAACTTATTTCTGTTCTTTTGACAGAGTTGCATTTTAGCCAGTCGGTGCTGACTCATAAGTAACTTCACGGGAGTGAGCACAATATTATCTATATGAAAAACATGGACTAGCGCTGTCTAGCTGTTAAAAACTCTCAAAATGCAGTGAGATAAGAGGCAGCCTTTAAGGGCTTCGAAATTTGCATATGAGACTACCTAGGTTTAGCTTTCAACAAAGAATACCAAGACAGCAAAGCAAATTTGATGATAAAAGTAAATTGGAAAGTTGTTTAAAGTTGCATGCCCTATCTGAATCATTAAAGTTTTTCGTTTTGACTTTGACTTTAATAAAGTGAATAACTATGTATGTAGTGTACATATTACGCATTCCAAAGTTCTTCACATAGGAGAATATGTTCTAAGTATTTCGTATTTATAATTATATTTTGGTATATATATATATATATATATATATATATATATATATATATATATATATATATATATATATATATATATATATATATAAATAAATATAAATATATATTTAAAAAACTTAGAACATATTCTTATATGTGAAGAACATTGGAAAGTGATACATTTACAGTAAATACACAATATAACACTTTACTTAAAATTAATATTACATAAATATAATTTTCCAAGTTTTCATCTATTTAATTGCAAAGGACTCCAATGCTATATACTTATATGTGTTTATATATGTATATACTGTATGTCTGTAATACATCTAAACACATATAAAAACACAAGCACATATGTACACACATATATACAAACGCACACACACACACACACATATATATATATATATATATATATATATATACATATATATATATATATATATATATATATATATACACTGTATATACATATATACAGTAAACTTGTATTACGCCGTTATACACTTCTATTATACATTTGTATTAAGAATAAAACACTCTTTGTATACAATTATATACTAATAAATGTTTTAAACTTATCCTCATAACTAAAAAGAGAATATTCTTTTTCACGTGGCAGCAAGCTGAGGCAGGAATAATTGCACACATATATAGCCAGGGATATACACTCACTCAGATATATACGCGCACGCACACACACGCACAGATACTCACAAACACTCTCACACATACAAACACTCACACAAGCTCTCTCTTACACACTCACACAAACTAACTCTCACACACTCTTGCAAATAAGACTCACACTCACTTTTAAACACTGTCACACAGTTTCTCTCACATATATTCTCACTTTCTCACACACACACACACACATTGTATTTCTCACTCTCTGATATTCTCACTATCTAACACACAAAAACTCTCTTACACACAATTGTTTTGCAGTTACTATTGATAAGTGACACGTGTATTACTGTACCCCTACTTCTTAAAGGCACTAACAGCCATACCTTTACAAGGTATTTTTTTTTTTTTTACATATCCTATGCTACAGCAGGACAAGGAGAATGATAAATAAGAAAAGTAGGAATAAGTAAATATGATACCCTCTACTATCTCCACTGTGCAGCCATTGACAGGGTACAAGCTAAGTTTGCTAAAAAAACTAACGGCTAGATTACGAGTTTTGTGGTAAGAGGGGTGCGTTGCTAACTTGCATGTTATTGTCACCCCTCACTTACCTACAGCGCTGGTATTACAGCTTTTTATAAACCCAGCGTTAAAAGTCAAGAAGTGAGCGTAGAGCAAAATTGAGCTCCATACCGCACTCCAATACCTGCGCTGCTGAAGTCAGCGGTGAGCTGGTTGTACGTGCTTGTTTTCCCCATAGACATCAATGAGGAGAGCCGGCTGAGAAAAAGCCTAACACCTGCAATAAAGCAGATTAAAGCTCAGTAACGCAGCCCCATTGACTCCTATGGAGAAAAACATTTTATGTTTACACCTAACACCCTAACATGAACCCAGAGTCTAAACACCCCTAATCTTACACTTATTAACCCCTAATCTGCCACCCCGACATCACCAACACCTACATTATACTTATTAACCCCTAATCTGCCGCTCCGGACATCGCCACCACTATAATAAATATATTAACGCCTAAACCGCCGCACTCACACCTCGCAAACACTAGTTAAATATTATTAACCCCTAATCTGACGCCCCTAACATCGCCGCCACCTACCTACATTTATTAACCCCTAATCTGCCGTCCCCAATGTCGCCGCCACTATACTAAATTTATTAACCCCTAAACCTAAGTCTAACGCTAACACCCCCTAACTTAAATATAATTAAAATAAATCTAAAGAAAACCTACTATTAATAACTAAATAATTCATATTTAAAAATAAATACCTGTAAAATAAACCCTAAGATAGCTACAATATAACTAATAGTTACATTGAAGCTAGCTTAGGGTTTATTTTTATTTTACAGGCAAGTTTGCATTTATTTTAACTAGGTAGAATAGTTACTAAATAGTTATTAACTATTTAATATCTACCTAGCTAAAATAAATACAAATTTACCTGTAAAATAAAACCTAACCTGTCTTACACTAACACCTAACCTAACACTACAATTAAATAAATTACCTAAATTAAATACAATTAATTAAATTAAATACAAATACCTAAATTACAAAAAACAAACAAACACTAAATTACACAAAATAAAAAACAAATTACAAGATATTTAAACAAATTACACCTAATCTTATAGCCCTATCAAAATAAAAAAGCCCCCCCAAAATAAAAAACCCTACCCTAAACTAAACTACCAATAGCCCTTAAAAGGGCCTTTTGCAGGGCATTGCCCCAAGAAATAAGCTCTTTTACCTGTAAAAAATACAAACAACCCCCCAACAGTAAAACCCACCATCCACACAACCAACCCCCCAAATAAAACCCTAACTAAAAAAACTAAGCTCCCCATTGCCCTGAAAAGGGCATTTGGATGGGTATTGCCATTAAAAGGACATTTAGCTCTATTGCAGCCCAAAGCCCTAACCTAAAAATAAAACCCACCCAATAAACCCTTAAAAAAACCTAACACTAACCCCTGAAGATCCATTTACAGTTTTGAAGAGCCGACATCCATCCTCAACGACGCTGGGGTTAATAATATTTAACTAGTGTTTGCGATGTGGGAGTGTGGCGGTTTAGGGGTTAATATGTTTATTCTAGTGGTGGCGATGTCGGGAGCGGCAGATTAGTGGTTAATAATTTTATTTTAGTGTTTGCGATGCGGGAGGGCCTCGGTTTAGGGGTTAACAGGTAGTTTATGGGTGTTAGTGTACTTTTAGTTATCAGTTTTATACTACAGCTTTGTAGTGTAAAACTCATAACTACTGACTTTAGAATGCATTACGAATCTTGCGGCATAGGCTGTACCGCTCACTTTTTGGCCTAAAAAAAAAAAGCTTGTAATACCGGTGCTATGGAAGTCCCATTGAAAAAAGACTTTACGCAAATTGCGTAAGTTAATTTGCGGTACGGCCAAAAAAGTGTGCGGGACAGCTGTACCTACAAGACTCGTAATAGCAGCGGTAGTGAAAAAGCAGCGTTATGAACCATAATGCTGCTTTTTTACTCATAGCGCAAAACTCGTAATCTAGCCGCTAGACATTAAAGTGTAGAATCACTTCTACTATAGACAAACTTTTAACCATCATCTCTTTCACGCAAGGCATATTTCATACTGACCAGATTATGGGGATTAATTTGTTAAGTATTATAGACACCTTAGTTTATGTTATATATCCCCTATCATTTGAGAATATTGACCTGAGAAGTGCAGTGTTACTGTGAGTATACTGCAAAATCCTCTACAATTACTTTATTTGTTATTTGAAAATTGTGCAGTATTAGAAAAATATATATATATAAACAAGGTAATACGAACACAGCTCTGCACCTCCGCTCCGCGCCGCCTTCAATCTGGATGAAGATAGAAGATGCTGGAACCACCTGAAAGAAGACCTTCCTTGCCGGACTTCAGGAACAGTGAGTACCTATTTGGGGCTTAGTCTTAGGCTTTTTTATTTAAATTTTTGGGTGTTTTGTTTTTTAGATTAGGCTTTTTTTTTATCTTGAAAAAGAGCTCATTGCCCCTTTAAAGGCAGTAAAAGAGCTGATTGCCCTATTAAGGGCAGTAAAAGAGCTGAATGCCCTTTTAAGGGCAATGCCCATACAAATGCCCCTTTAGGGGCAATGGGTAGTTTAGTTTTTTTGTGTTAGTTTTTTTATTTTGGGTGTTTGGTGGGTGGGTTTTTTTTTACTGTTAGAGGGGACTTAGTAATTTTAGAGGTAAAGGAGCTGTTTAACTTAGGGCAATGCCCTACAAAAGGCTATTTTAAGGGCTATTGGTAGTTTAGATTAGGGGGTGTTCTTATTTGGGGGGGCTTTTTTATTTTCATAGGGATTAGGTATATATTTTTTTATTTTTAATCATTTTGTTTATTTTTTTCTGTAATGTTACTTTTATTTTTTGTAATTTAATGTTAGTTTTTTTTATTTTAATTGTAATTTAGTAGTAATTGGGGTTAATTTAGGATGTTAGGTTAGGGGGCTTAGTAATTAAATTAGTTATTTGCATTGTAAGGGTTGGCAGTATAGGGGTTAATATATTAATTAGGGTTATTGCGATATGTGGAGGTTTAGTGGTTTGGGAGATAATAGGTTAATTAGGCTTATTGCAATGTGGGGGTTTGGTAGTTTAGGGGTTAATCAGTTAATTAGGTTTATTAGGTTTATTGCGATGTGGGGGATTGGGGGTTTAGGAGTTAATAGGTTAATTAGGGTTATTGCAATATGGGGGTCTGGCGGTTTAGGGGTTAATAGGTTAATTAGGTTTATTGAGATGTGGGGGTTTGGCGGTTTAGAGGTTAATAGGTTAATTAGGTTTATGGTGATGTGGGTGGTTGGCGGTTAAGGAGTTTATATTTTAATTATGTTATTTGCTGATTAGGGGTTAATTACTTTATTGTTTTGCGATGTGGGGTTGACGGTTTTGGTGTTTGTTATACTTTGTGCGGGCGGTTACGTATTTTTTAGTTATTTTGTGCAGGCGGTTCCGTATTTTTTTTTTAAGGTTTCGGGTCTGCCTACGCTGCATCCAGGTGGATTCTTTTGGCTGCGCGCGCAGCCAACATTCCTTTGGATGCCTTGCGCAGCCAACATTCCTTTGAGGATGCGTGCGAACTGGTGACACTGACGGATGCGTTACATAAAAATAAAAAGGGTAGTAGGGAAAATTCTGCAAACTATAGGCCAGTCAGTTTTATATCAATTGCAGGGAAATAAATGGAAACACATGCTAAACAAGGAGCACAATCTTAAATTAGAGGGTAGCAGATTCAGGAGAAATGTGAGGATGCATTTTTTATAGAAAAGGTGGTGGATTTATTGAATAAACTCCCAATTGAGGTGGTAAACATAAAGACTGTAAAGGAATTCAAAAATGTCTGGAACATGCATAAGGCTATCCTAAGAAAAAAGTAACATGTAATATGGGTAGACTTAATGGGCCTTTTTGGTTCTTATCTACCATTAAATTCTATGTTTCTTTATGTTTAAATATTTTTTTTACGTTAAGAGAGGCAGTTGCGAAAGCAGACATAGATGGGCATCACAAACCATTTGAACATTGGTGGAAAGGAAATGTTTTCTGTTACAAAATATTTTCTCTCTCTCCTTTGGAGGTTTCAAGACAACATGGGTACAGTCTATGGCCCCTAAAACATTAGGAAGGCCTTCTATATATAAAAGAAAAAATATTTGATTGCCTGCCATTCCTCGAGTGACTCTAGTACAAAATGATATCCAAAGTTCCATATAAATAAAGTCCATCAAATTCTAGGGATCATCAACCCTCACCCTCTGTTAAATCACAGCCGTATGCCATTAAAATGTAAAAACAATGATTTCCTACCATTGAACCAGGAGCTTCCCACAGGCTATTATCCTCGGTATTAATGCAGGATGTGTCCCAGTGACCACTGATGCTTCGTTACACACCAAGCCCAAGAGACTCCAGACAACCTCTTTCATCTACTAACCGATCACAGCCCTCTGCTCGTCACTCATCTATGATGTGGTTTCAAATGGCAAATCTTCCATTTTCACGCTGACATAGTAACAGGGGATTCAAGGTTTGATCTCAGCACTGTCCACCACCATATACGGAGTGGGATGCTGGTAAGCTGCAATGCACTACTGGCATAGGCCAATGAAAGAGGTATACATGTGCAGCCACAAATCATCATCTAGCTCCCAGCTACTAAGCCTACCTAGGTATGATTTTCAACAAATGATACCACAAGAACTAATGAAATTAGATAACATAAGTAAATTGGAAAGTAGTTTAAAATTGTATGCTCTATCTGAATCATGAAAGGAAAATGTTGGGTTTCATATCCCTTTAAATCCCTTAAGAAAGTTGGTTGACTCAATCCAAACACAACAGTTGGCACCAATTGAATAGATCTTGTGGTCATAAAGTGTAACACAGAAGCTTTAGCATATTGGGGATTACTTGTGTTTGCAAAATTACTAGTTGTAACTTGTAAATCCTCCTGGTTTACATAAAAAAGGGACAACATTGATTGACATGTCAGCAAAATATCTTCACTATTTCATGGTCTGTAAGTGCTTCCAGTCTACATCGAGGAAGAAGGACCCTAGGGGTCCTTGTGTACCTTCTTTGTTGGGCAAGTCCTTCCCTTTGCTGTAGAGCACAATGAGTGTCTCTTGCATCTTCTAAGTAAAGTGGTGGCAGCCGGAGTATAGACTTCCATGTCTGCTTCACAAGCAAGAAATAAAAATATTTTGCAATATTCCTAGGGGCCTTTAAATTTAAGACCTGTCTGGCTTCACAGACTTGTATCCGGCAATCCTCTATTGCTTTGTGTGGTGTTTGCCACAACAAACAAAAGAGTGTGATAACTTTGAGAAGTTAATCCTATTAGGCTAGATTCGGATGAAAGAAATCTTAAATCGATCACACTCAAACTTACTTTGAAAGTCAGTAGGGTTACTCCATGTTGCCAATAAATTTAATAGGGACTATACGTTCATAAATTAGAAGTCTCAAGTATGCATGTATTTTGGTGTGCATGCCCCCCCACCCGGACTAATGGTTGGATAGCTCATTAATAAAATAACAATTTGCACTTTTTAACACATACATAAACAAACAATATAGTGCAATATTTCAAATATTTTGAGAGCAATTTGTTGAGGCCTTTAGTGGTATATAAAGGGTAAACAAAAAATCAAATAAAAAAACTCCAGCCCTGATATTTAGCCATAAGCCTAATATGTCATGCTGGCAGTATTATTGCTATTGGCAATCAGCACCTTCACTCCAAACTAATCTGTCAAGTATCTCTGATGCTGCATTTAAGATATAGTTTGTGCATTGGTTTAATGACAACTTCTGTGTCTATGATATTTCTGCAGCACATATTTTGCAGGATACTACTACTAATAACAGGTATGAAAGATTACCCGCTGGCAACATAAAAAGCAAATAAAATATCCATAAAGCTTCTTATTTTTTTGTTATTTTTATTTTAATACAATACACTGTGGGTCCCAACTCCCAAGCAAAATCTTCTGCTGATCCAATCATCAGTTCTAGTTGCATGACTCAGATAATCAGCTAGCACTATTAATTGGATCATCAGCAGTGGTTTCCACTCATGATGACCAGCAGTACTCTGCAGGTCCAGGCCTGTATTTCTACTGTGTTTTTAACACCTTTGCAGTTTATATACCTTTCCTACAGAGAATACAGCTGTATTTACATGTTTAGTATAGATGGTGGTTTCAACAGGGAAGAACTGTTATTTCAAATGGCAAAACAAAATGTAAAGGAGCTGTTTCCAAACATTTTATATAATCCAGCAAATAAAATGGATTATTGGGGACACATTAATGGAGAGAAACTGTACAGTGAAATTGCCCTTTAACTGCTTCTAGACAATAAAGTAAGAAGCACCTCTTCACTTAGTTTAAGGTTAAATGCTGCTAAAAATTTGAAGATAATCTGTCAGATCCAGTCATTTTCTTCTTAAGACTTTGGGAAAATAATACAAATTTGAGATGCAGATAAATTCCACATTACATCTTAGAGATGTAAATTCCACTTCAAGAATTTCATTTTAACACATCTCACTGCAGTGTGTCTGACTACTAAAGTAAGCTGAAATTGAAATCAATCATCCAGTACTAAATAAAATTACAAAAGGGTTCTAAGGTAGAGTTCCTACTAAGATACAAACCTCAATATTCTGAAACATTCTGAAAAGATACTTAAGCATAAATGTACAAGTAAAGATGTATTCTTCTTTTTTAAGGGGGGGGGGGGGGTCAGTACACTTTTTATCTATTTTAAGCCAGCAAACAAGTTAAGCAGTTATTACATTATATTTCTTCATCCTTGCTACATAATAATTGAGAAATATAAAAGTATATTACATTGTCCTTTTTATATAGTAATTGAGAAACATACTTTAAAAACATAACTTTAATTTGGGCACAAGGCATCACTGAACTATATTCAAACACTGGAAGGTATCATTGAGATTGTCTCATATATACTGCCTTAAAGGGATATAAAACAATTTGTTTCACTGCTGTAATAAAATAGCACTAAACAGCTGGTAATACTTGATAGGAATCATTTCAATGTGTTATATTGATTTTGTTTAAAAGGATTTTACCTTTTCTTTTTGTTTCTTCTTTTTTTTTTTTTTATTTCATTTGTGCAGGGTTCATTGGTCTTATTACAGCCCCACAACTGGGTTGTGATCTTATTCTATACAGGAGGTCAAAGGAAAAGCTCATCCTTTGAAGTGGTTGATAGGAGACACCTGCACTAACACCAGTCAATTTATTGCCCATTCTTGGCTGTGGACTTTTGATACAAAAGCATGTGACATTAGTGTTATAATGGTAGGTCCCTTATCTTCGTAAAGGCAGTGTTTACACTGATAATTTCTAAGTGCTTATTCTGCAAGAAAACAAACAAGTTGTATGCTGTTTTAGCACAAGTTGTTTTTTTATGTTTACGTTAACAATGTTTGTTTACTAAAGTATCACTGAACCTAAGAGAAGAGCAAAGAGGTGCTCAATACATATGCACTAACTTTAGAATTTCCCTGTTTCATGGTATTGCTTGGATCACACTGTGGCCTAAACATCTATTATGAGGAAAATGTAGCATGTAAATAAAGAAGGTAATAATTAAAGCTTATCTGTGAAAACATGTGCTTGTACAAATGGAAAGATCCTAGGCACAAGTAAAATATGTGGCCCACGGATAAATTTTAACTTTGTCTCACTATATTTGTATAACTGATCAGTGATACAAACATGTGCTACAGGAGAATTAACTCCAGGCCCATTTATCATTCAATTAAATATACCTTAAACACTAAGGAGTATACTACAAGAGGAATGCATAAATGTTAGTGATATTGTGCATTTACATATTTAGGGCCAATTTATCAATGTCTGGCGGACATGACCTGCTGTAGCGGATCATGTCTGCCAGACATCGCTGAATGCCAACAGCATACGCTGTCAGCATTTAACATTGAACAAGCAGTTCTGGGGAGCTGCTTGTGCAATGCCATCCCTGCAGATTCCCAGCTGGGGGTGTCAATCAACCCGATCGCATGAGATTGGGTGGATTGATGTCCGCAGCCTCAGAGAAGGCGTACAAATTAAGGAGCAGCAGTCTTAAGACCGCTGCGTCTTAACTCCTGTTTCCAGCGAGCCTGAAGGCTCATGCGGAAACAGCTGTATTCAGGACAATTCGGGCCGTGATAAATCGGCCCCTTAGAATTAATTGAATAGTGCAGGGATCTGATTTTATATCTCACTTATACTTCAAGCACTCGGTTAGTGGTAACGCTAAAAATTCAAGGCTCCACTTTTACAGTGGTTCAACTTATTTGCTTAAAAATAAAGAATAAGTTACATAATCAAAGTTAGTTGAATAAACTGAGATGGTATAACTTGCATAATCTTAGTCAATTACTGATAACTTAAGAGATACAGTCCAGTGATTATCATTTACTAGCTAATAAATCGGGATTAACATATATATTGTTGGAGGATATCATTCCTTGTTTATTTTTAATGCAAGTGTAACTTTTTATGGTGTTTGAATGTTGCTTAATTATATTTATTTAAAACACTTTTTAGATGTTTACTGACTCTAATTCATAAATTTAATTAAATTCAACATTAAGTATAAAACACTGCACACATACATAGACACACACACATTACATATATATATATATATATATATATATATATATATATATATATATATATATATATATATATATATATATATATATATATATATATGCATACATACACAACATACAAATACATTTGTGAGCTCTTCAAGGCCAGCATCTTTTCATATACCATGCCTCTTTAATACTTTGTGTCAATGATAAACATCTCTTTATGTATAAATATTTTATTTCCATATAATTTCCATATGTTTTGCTATGCATAATATTAAACATTAATGCTTTGCTTCAGTGGCATTTTGAAGAGTTACATGCCCTCCCGCTCTGTGCATGTAAATTTATAGTGCACGCTAAAAAATAGTTGGCCACATAAAGATTATCTTGTTTACATCTTTACAATCTACTCATAATACCATATTGTGCATTATTCTTAGCATCAGTTTTGGCAAAAAGATAACTAGGCCAATATAGTTTAGTCCCAGTGTCCTTCTAGCCTTGGGTAACATATTTGTACATGTGCAACAACTCTACTTCATATACATTTAGTGAAACCTAGGTTCCAAACATGGTGACACCCATATTTAATGGTGCATGAAATGTATCTAGTTTTTAATGTCCTTTAAAAAAGCACTAGTAAAGTAATATATATATATATATATATATATATATATATATATATATATATATATATATATATATATATATATATATATATATATATATATATATAAGCTCCTTCAATAGGCTTATTTGAAATTGAATTTAAAATCAGTGAATAGAACTTCAAGGACATCCCTATAAAAGGAGGAAATTGGCAGTCAAGAATCAGTGTGCTTCAGGGGACAGCATGAAGTGGACCAAAGAACAGGAGGAACCACCACCACAGATGAGACAGAGAAGAGGAGTTGCTGCCGGAAGAAGAGGAACCAATTACCATTTTAAATACTTTTGATTAAGAAAAAAAGAGGACCCTTTTTGTTCATTTGGATTACTTCATATCAAGAAAAGAAGGCATTGGATGGTGAGTATAAAAAAAGGGTTTTAAAGTTTTTTTTGGGGGGGAGGCTTTAGTTTTATTATAGGGTTTTTACATTTTTAGTTTCGTTTTAGGTGTTTTTTTGGGGGGGGGGGTTAGGATAATATTTTTAGTGGCCTTTTTTTAACAGTTTTTTTTTAAATGTTCTTTTCAACTTGAGGGGTCTTAGGGGGTCATAGGTTTATTGTAAAGGGGTCGTGGCAGTGTGTTACTAGTGTAGGGTGTTTATTTTTTGATTTGATATTGCAATGGGGGTCGTGGCAGTTTAGGGCTTAATGGGTTAATAGAATAGGGGTTTACTGTGGTAGAGTTTGTGGGGATTTATAGGTTAATATTGCAATGGGGTTGTGGTGATTTAGGTATAAATATTGTATGGGGTTTAGTGCAAGGAGGGATGTTGTGGTTTAGTGGCTTATAGTGTATGGGTTTTATATTGTGATGGGGTTGTAGTGGTTAAGGGGTTAATAGAGTAGTGAGCTTATTGCTATGGGGGTTGTGGCAGGTTGGGGGGTTATATTATGATGTTTTTTTGGCAGTTTAGGGGTCGATAATGTAGAGATGTGTAGGTTTCTATTGCAATGGAGGTTGTAGTGGTTTAGGGGTAAAAAATTGGGGTTGTGACTATTGTAGTTTTTTGGCATTAAAAGAATAACAAATAAACAAATTTATTAAAGGGATAGGAAAGCCAAAATTAAACTTGCATGATTCAGATAGAACAATTTAAAGATACTTTAAAATTCACTTCCATTTTTAAATGTGCTTTGTTCTATGTTGAAAAAGAATACGCACATATCCTACACTAGTGGGAGTGAGCTAATGATTGGTGCCTGCACACATTTGTCTCTTGTGATTGGCTAACTAGACATGTTCAGCTAGCTGCCAGTAGTGCAATGCTGTTCCTTCAGCAAAGGATGACAAGATAATAAAGCCCCTTTCTTAATAGAAGTAAATTGGACAGTTGTTTAAAATTGCTCTATCCAAATCATGAAAAAACATTTTGGGATTTCATGTCCCTTTAAAGAATCTAGTTAATACATTCATCCATATTCTTTTAATGTGTGTAGGCTGCTATTCATATATTCAGTTGTGTACCAAATGCTTGAATTAGGTATTATTTGGATGAATACAGATTTGTCTGAATCCAAATGCACATGTCTGATATCCTTAACATTTATAAAACAAATAAGAATTCTCTCTACTGCAATTATTCTTCAGTATTCAAACTCCAGCCACCATTTGTCTTATTTAGAAGAGCTAAAAACAAGGCTAGTCATTGCCAAAGTTAGTATTAAATACAATATTTTGCAGTTCCAATTAGGGACATATTTGTAGGAGGGTTAGCCTTGATAAGTCAGCTTGTTGCATTTCAAGTTCTAAGAATGTATGTTTTACAATTTTCAAAGAAAAATGACATGAAAATGGGTTAAAATAAAAAATGAAGAGGGCGGAGCTTGCCACAATATGGAGAGGACACATTCTCCTGCAGCTCCGTAATTTTTATTTGACCAATCTGTTATAAAGCGACATTGAGAGCCATATTCTACTTAGTCCCCACTGGACATATACTTATAAGCTATGGAGATTATTTGAGGACACCTTACTGCCTCTGGATCGTGCACGCTGCCTACACTCCCGATGGCCGACAGGCCTAGATGATGCAACCATAGCAGACAAGGAGATCCAGCAGGCCCGAGGTGGAGGTTACCGCAGACTCCATTTGGCCCCTACAACCCACTTATTTCGAAGTTGGATCCGGCCCTTGAGCCGCACATCACAGTTCCCGGCTCTCTGCATCTGATGATAGTGATAACTGTCATGTGCTCTAGGCCACAAACGACTGCTGCTTAGTAAGCCAGCGATCCCAACACACTCCACATCATCTGACACCGCAGGGAGGAAGGGTCTCAGGCCGCTCACTGATCCACAGCACATATAGTTCTCCCAACACACAGCGTGGTCTGGCATGTTCCAGACTGGAGAGAATTGTCAGAGCCACACACAGCTCACGGATCACTTCTGACCATTTGCCATAGTGAGACATAGACCTGGCCTCGCCTAACATATTATTCAAGCCTTAAGGCCCTATCTAGCCCCTTTACCACATTCTTTACAGTTTGAATATATAACCCCTCCTCTGACTTGATCTACCAACTATGCAGGGTTAATTGCCATAGATTAGGGGTGCTGGATACACTTCCCCCAATTACTAACAGTTGGGGGAATCACAACTCATAAATCCCATATCCCTCTGATGGTGAAACCTATTGTTCTGCAGCATGGCTCACTCAGCGAGGAAAAAACAAAAACACCAGGAAAACCCCAAAAGAACATTAACAGACCACTTTAATAGCAAGCTACATCCTGATCATGAGATCTCTGACGAAGATTCTAGGGACTTCCTTCCTTAGGGGAAAATAATTCAAGACGGTACATACAGTATTACAAATATACAACTAGATTTAGAGTTTGGCGTTAGCCGTCAAAAGCAGTGTTAAGGAGTCCTAATGTTGCTTTTTACCGCCCGCTGGTATTTAGAGTCAGGCAGGAAAGGGTCTACCGCTCACTTTCTTTCCGTGACTCCTGGCTACCGCAGATCCCCTTACGTCAATTGCGTATCCTATCTTTTCAATGGGATTTGCATAACGCTGGTATTTTGAGTCTTGGAAGAAGTGAGCGGTAGACCCTCTACCGACAAGACTCCTACCGCCATAAAAAGTCAGTAGTTAAGAGCTTTATGGGCTAACGCCGGAAAATAAAGCTCTTAACTACTATGCTATAAAGTACACTAACACCCATAAACAACCTATGTAACCCTAAACCGAGGCCCCACCACATCGCAAACCCTCTAATAAATTTTTTTAACCCCTAATCTGCCGACCGGACACCGCTGCCACCTACATTATAGCTATGAACCCCTAATCTGCTGCCCCTAACATCACCAACACCTATATTATATTTATTAACCCCTAATCTGCCTCCCCAAAGTCGCTGCTACCTAACTACAATTATTAACCCCTAATCTGCCGACCGGACCTCGTCGCCACTATAATAAATGTATTAACCCCTAAACCGCCGCACTCCCGCCTCGCAAACACTATAATAAATTGTATTAACCCCTAATCTGCCCTCCCTAACATCGCCGCCACCTACCTACAATTATTAACCCCTAATCTCCCGCCTGCAACGTCGCTGCTACTATAATAAATGTATTAACCCCTAAACCTAAGTCTAACCCTAACACCCCCCTAACATAAATATAATTTAAATAAAATGAAATAATATTCCTTTAATTAAATAAATTAATCCTATTTAAAACTAAATACTTACCTATCAAATAAGCCCTAATATAGCTACAATATAACTAATAGTTACATTGTAGCTATTTTAGGATTTATACTTATTTTACAGGCAACTTTGCATTTATTTTAACTAGGTACAATAGCTATTAAATAGTTATTAACTATTTAATAGCTACCTAGTTACAATAATTACAAAATTACCTGTAAAATAAATCCTAACCTAAGTTACAATTAAACCTAACACTACACTATCATTAACCCCTTAACGACCGAGGACGTGCAGGGTACGTCCTCAAAAAAAAGGCAGTTAATGCCTGAGAACGTACCCTGCACGTCCTCGGTTTGGAAAGCAGCTGGAAGCGATCCTGCTCGCTTCCAGCTGCTTTCCGGTTATTGCAGTGATGCCTCGATATGGAGGCATCCTGCAATAACCTTTGGTAGCCATCCGGTGCAGAGAGAGCCACTCTGTGGCCCTCTCTGCACCGGAGATCGGTGGCTACCTGCGTTGGTGGGTGGGAGCCGGACCGGGAGGCGGGTGGCGGCCATCGATGGCCCTGGTTATGTGCAGGGGGGGGCGGGATCGTGGGCGGGGACGAGCAGGGGCGCGCACGGACGCGCGCGCGTGCACGGGAGGGCGGGGGCGGGCGCGTGCACGGGGAGGGAGCGGGTGGGAACCGCTACACTACAGAAAATGATTTAATATAAAATGTATAAATTTCGAAATCTTTAAAAAAAAAAAGATCAGCAAGGTGGTGGGGGTTTGTCTGTGTGGGGGGGGGGGAAGCTACACTACAGAAAAAAGCCCCAAAAAAATAAAAAAAGCACTTTTTTTTGCAAACTGGGTACTGGCAGACAGCTGCCAGTACCCAAGATGGCCCCCAATGAGGCAGAGGGGAGGGTTAGAGAGCGGTTTTGGGGGGGATCAGGGAGGTTGGGGGCTAAGGGGGGGATCCTACACCCTAGCATATGTAAATATGCTAAAAAAAATTTTTTATTTTTTTTAAAAAACCCTTTTATTTTAGTACTGGCAGACTTTCTGCCAGTACTTAAGATGGCGGGGACAATTGTGGGGTGGGGGAGGGAAGGGAGCTGTTTGGGAGGGATCAGGGGGTGGGATGTGTCAGGTGGGAGGCTGATCTCTACACTAAAGCTAAAATTAACCCTGCAAGCTCCCTACAAACTCCCTAATTAACCCCTTCACTGCTAGCCATAATACACGTGTGAGGCGCAGCAGGATTTAGCGGCCTTCTAATTACCAGAAAGCAACGCCAAAGTCATATATGTCTGCTATTTCTGAACAAAGGGGATCCCAGACAAGTATTTACAACCATTTGTGCCATAATTGCACAAGCTGTTTGTAAATTATTTCAGTGAGAAACCTAAAATTGTGAAAAATTTAACTTTTTTTTCAATTTGATCGCATTTGGCGGTGAAATAGTGGCATGAAATATACCAAAATGTGCCTAGATCAATACTTGGGGTTGTCTACTATACTACACTAAAGCTAAAATTAACCCTACAAGCTCCCTAAAAGCTCCCTAATTAACCCCTTAACTGCTGGGCATAATACACTTGTGGTGCGCAGTGGCATTTAGCGGCCTTCTAATTACCAAAAAGCAACGCCAAAGCCATATATGTCTGCTATTTCTGAACAAAGGGGATCCCAGAGAAGAATTTACAACCATGTATGCCATAATTGCACAAGTTGTTTGTAAATAATTTCAGTGAGAAACCAAAAGTTTGTGAAAAAATTTGTGAAAAAGTGAACGATTTTTTGTATTTGATCGCATTTGGCGGTGAAATGGTGGTATGAAATATACCAAAATTGTCCTAGATCAATACTTTGGGATGTCTACTAAAAAAAATATATATACATGTCAAGGGATATTCAGGGATTCCTGAAAGATATTAGTGTTCTAATGTAACTAGCGCTAATTTTGGAAAAAAGTGGTTTGGAAATAGCAAAGTGCTACTTGTATTTATGGCCCTATAACTTGCACAAAAAGCAAAGAACATGTAAACATTGGGTATTTCTAAACTCAGGACAAAATTTTGAAACTATTTAGCATGGGTGTTTTTTGGTGGTTGTAGATATGTAACAGATTTTGGGGGTCAAAGTTAGAAAAAGTGTGTTTTTTTCAATTTTTCCTCATATTTTATATTTTTTTTTATAGTAAATTATAAGATATGATGAAAATAATGGTATCTTTAGAAAGTCCATTTAGTGGCGAGAAAAACGGTATATAATATGTGTGGGTACAGTAAATGAGTAAGAAGAAAATTACAGCTAAACACAAACACCGCAAAAATGTAAAAATAGCCTTGGTCCCAAACGGACAGAAAATGGAAAAGTGCTGTGGTCATTAAGGGGTTAAATTAAATAAATTAACTACAATTACCTACAATTACATTTAATTCAATAAACTAATCTATAATACAAAAACAAACAAACACTAAATTACAGAAAATAAAAAAATATTACAAGAAGTTTAAACTAATTACACCTAATCTAAGCCCCCTAATAAAATAATAAAGCCCCTCAAAATAAAAAAATGCCCTACACTATTCTAAATTACAAAGTAATCAGCTCTTCTACCAGACCTTAAAAGGGCTTTTGGCAGGGCATTGCCCCAAAGTAATCAGCTCTTTTACCTGTAAAAAAAAATACAACCCCCCAACATTAAAACGCACCACCCACATACCCCTACTCTAACCCACCCAATCCCCCCTTAAAAAAACCTAACACTAACCCCCTGAAGATCTCCTTACCTTGAGCCATCTTCACCCAGCCGAGCCGGATTCTTCATCCAATCCGAGCGATGTGGTCCTCCATCCGGGCGAAGTCTTGATCCAAGCGGCAAAGAAGAGGTCCTCCATCCAGGTGATCTCTTCCTCCAAGCGGCATCTTCTATCTTCTTTCTTCCGGATCCATCTTCAGACCGCCAACGCGGAACATCCACCTTCCCCGACAGACTAATGACGAATGACGGTTCCTTTAAGGGACGTCATCCAAGATGGCGTCCCTCGAATTCCGATTGGCTGATAGGATTCTATCAGCCAATTGGAATTAAGGTAGGAAAAATCTGCGATTGGCTGATTGAATCCTATCAGCCAATCGTAATTCGAGGGACACCATCTTGGATGACGTCCCTTAAAGGAACTGTCATTCGTCGTTAGTCCGTCGGGGAAGGTGGATGTTCTGCATCGGCGGTCTGAAGATGGAGCCAGAAGAAAGAAGATAGAAGATGCCACTTGGAGGAAGACATCGCCCGGATGGAGGACCTCTTCTTTGCCGCTTGGATCAAGACTTCGCCCGGATGGAGGACCACATCGCCCGGATTGGATGAAGTTTTCGACTCGGCTGGGTGAAGACGGCTCAAGGTAGGGAGATCTTCAGGGGGTTAGTGTTAGGTTTTTTTAAGGGGGGATTTGTTGGGTTAGAGTAGGGGTATGTGGGTGGTGGGTTTTAATGTTGGGGGGGTTGTATTTTTTTTTACAGGTAAAAGAGCTAATTACTTTGGGGCAATGCCTCACAAAAAGCCCTTTTAAGGGCTGGTAAAAGAGCTGATTACTTTGTAATTTAGAATAGGGTAGGGCATTTTTTTATTTTGGGGGGCTTTATTATTTTATTAGGGGGCTTAGATTAGGTGTAATTAGCTTAAACTTCTTGTAATATTTTTTTATTTTCTGTAATTTAGTGTTTGTTTGTTTTTGTATTATAGATTAGTTTATTTAATTAAATGTAATTGTAGGTAATTGTAGTTAATTTATTTAATTTAATGATAGTGTAGTGTTAGGTTTAATTGTAACTTAGGTTAGGATTTATTTTACAGGTCATTTTGTAATTATTTTAACTAGGTAGCTATTAAATAGTTAATAACTATTTAATAGCTATTGTACCTAGTTAAAATAAATACAAAGTTGCCTGTAAAATAAATATAAATCCTAAAATAGCTACAATGTAATTATTATTTATATTGTAGCTATATTAGGGTTTATTTTATAGGTAAGTATTTAGTTTTAAATAGGATTAATTTATTTAATTATAGAAATATTATTTTGTTTTATTTAAATTATATTTATTTTACGGGGTGTTAGGGTTACTGTTAGACTTAGGTTTATGGGTTAATACATTTATTGTAGTAGCCACAACATTGTGGGCGGGAGATTAGGGGGTTAATAATTGTAGATAGGTGGCGGCGATGTTAGGGAGGGCAGATTAGGGGTTAATACAATTTATTATAGTGTTTGCGAGGCGGGAGTGCAGCGGTTTAGGGGTTAATACATTTATTATAGTGGCGGCGGGGGCCGGTCGGCAGATTAGGGGTTAATAATTGAAGTTAGGTAGCGGCGACGTTGGAGGGGGCAGATTAGGGGTTAATAAATATAATATAGGTGTCAGCGGTGTTAGGGGCAGCAGATTAGGGGTTCATAGCTAAAATGTAGCAGCAGTGTCCGGAGCGGCAGATTAGGGGTTAATAGTATAATGCAGGTGTCAGCGATAGCGGGAGCGGCAGATTAGGGGTTAATAAGTGTAAGGTTTGGGGTATTTAGACTCGGGGTTCATGTTAGGGTGTTAGGTGCAGACTTAGAGAGTGTTTCCCCATAGGAAATAATGGGGCTGCTTTAGGAGCTGAACGCTGCTTTTTTGCAGGTGTTAGTTTTTTTTTTGCAGCCAGCTCAGCCCCATTGTTTCCTATGGGGATATCATGCACAAGCACATTTTTCCAGCTTACCGCTACCGTAGGCAACGCTGGTATTGAGGGTTGAAGTGGAGCTAAATTAAGCTCAACGCTCCCTTTTCTGAGCCTAACGCAGCCACTCAGACAACTCTAAATACCAGCGTTGTCTTAAGGGTGCGCTGGAAAAAAAAGCACCGTTAGCTACGTGGGTCTTTACCGACAAAACTCTAAATCTAGGCGATAGTATCCCTGTTTTATTCTACCTGGTGATAGAAAAATATTTTCTAAAGTTAAAGCCTTTTAATTAATGCTCAAGTCCCAAGTAGTAAGCAGTTTGCAAAGCATTCAAATTGGGACCTTTGTAGATTACTATAACACTATTTATATATTATATTGCCTTTTTAAATAAGATATATATATATATACACTACATGCAGATATGCACGGGCGACTAAAGTTTCTTGCGGGCTGGTAAGTTTTGTGATTTACTCGCCCGGTGGGTGAGGGAAGTTTTTGGGTATTCATAGGCCCTGCCTGTGCATAGATCAGAGTGGCTCATAATAGCCTGCATCTCTGGGTGGGATAAAATAAAGTCATCCATATATGCTGAAATATATGCTTGAAAAAACCTTAAGCCCAAGCCTGTCTGATCTGCTGTGTGGTGCCTCTGCCTTTGTAATAGTATTTCTAGCACCGGAGGAACCTCAGAAAGTCAGTGGATGGGGCCACCTGTGTCAGTAGTCCAGGAAGTAGCTGCAGCACTTAGATCTCACTGCTCTCTGCTCTGAATGTTTAAAAGGGTAAGCTGCAATTTACTCACAGACTTTCTCCCGCTCAAGTTGTAGAGTTTGTTCCTCAGCTATAATTGAGGGTTCCCAGCCTTATCATTGTATGGGTTGCAGCAAGGTGCAACTCAATGTGAAAGGCTGGGAAGACAGCTGTTCCGTATGCGATCTGGGTTATCTTTCAGTGCTCTACCAGAATGTTTGTGAATATAAGCACTGCCTATGTGTTATCATGCTCTTTTTGTTACTGCTGCTAAATATCTGAAACTCCAGGCTAAAGTGTTTGGTGTACTAAGACTTGGAGATATAGTTGTCAAGACGTATTAGGTTGTAGCCATAAGAAAAGCCTAACATGCTACTATCAGAATTTATTTTAGATTTATATATAAAATGTACTTTGGTGTCACTGTAAATATTATATTATGTGTGGATCTGTATGAATACAGTTATGTCAATTGGTGGGTGTCTTCAATAATCTTTTTCTTCTAGGCAACAGAAGACAAAATGATAAGAAACCTGTTATAGTAAAATAAATTGTAGAGCCTGTCTGCTAGATTACAAGTTTTTGTCGTTAAGGGGCTTACGCACAGTTTATGCTCACCGCTCACCTACAAACAACGCTGGTATTACAGGTTTTTTTAAACCCGGCCTTAGCCGCAAAAAAGTGATCGGAGAGCAAAATTTAGCTCCACATCTCACCTCAATACCAGCGCTGCTTACGGTAGCGGTGAGCTGGCTAAACGTGCTTGTGCACGATTTCCCCATAGGAATCAATGGGGCTGATTCGGCTGAAAAAAAATATAACACCTGCAAAAAAGCAGGGTTCAGCTCCTAAAGCAGCCCCATTGATTCCTATGGGGAAATACATTTTATGTCTACACCTAACACCCTAACATGAACCCCGAGTCTAAACACCCCTAATCTTACACTTATTAACCCCTAATCTGCTGCCCCGACATCGCCAATACCTGCGTTATATTATTAACCCCTAATCTGCCGCTCCGGACACCGCCACCACCTACATTATACTTATGAACCCCTAATCTGCTGCCCCCAACATCGCCGACACCTACATTATAGTTATTAACCCCCATTCTGCTGCCCCCAATGTCGTTGCAACCTACCTACAATTATTAACCCCTAATCTGCCACCCCCAACGTCGCCGCCACTATAATAAAGTTATTAACCCCTAACCCTAACTTAAATATAATTTAAATAAATCTAAATAAAAATACTATTATTTAATAAATTATTCCTATTTAAAAATAAATACTTACCTATAAAATAAACCATAAGATAGCTACAATATAACTAATAGTTACGTTGTATCTATCTTAGGGTTTATTTTTATTTTACAGGCAAGTTTGTATTTATTTTAACTAGGTAGAATAGTTATTAAATAGTTATTAACAATTTAATAACTTCCTAGCTAATATAAATACAAATATACCTGTAAAATAAATCCTAACCTAAGTTACAATTACACCTAACACTACACTATAATTAAATGAATTCCCTACATTAAATTAAATGAATTACAATTAAATAAAATAAAATAAATTACAGAAAAAAAACACTAAATTACATAAAAAAATAAAATAATTACAATTTTTTTTTAAATAATTACACCTAATCTAATCCCCCTAATAAAATAAAAAAGCCTTCCAAAATAATAAAAATCACTAACCTATACTAAATTACAAATAGCCCTTAAAAGGGCTTTTTGCTGGGCATTGCCCCAAAGTAATCAGCTCTTTTACCTGTAAAAAAAAGACAATACTCCCCCAAAATTACAACCCACCACCCACACATCCAACCCTACTCTAAAACCCACCCAATCCCCCCTTAATAAAACCTAACACTAACCCCCTGAAGATCACCCTACCTTGAGACGTCTTCACCCAACCGGGCAGAAGTAGTCCTCCAGAGGGTCCGAAGTCTTCATCCTATCCGGGCAGAAGAGGTCCTCCAGACAGGAAGAAGTCTTCATCCAGGTGGCATCTTCTATCTTCATCCATCCGGAAAAGAGCGAGTCCATCTTCTAGACATCCGATGTGGAGCATCCTCTTCTTCCGACGACTAACACTAAATGACGGTACCTTTAAGTGACGTCATCAGAGATGGTATCCCTTTAATTCCGATTGGCTGATAGAATTCTATCAGCCAATCGGAATTAAGGTAGAAAAAATCCTATTGGCTGATCCAATTAGCCAATAGGATTGAACTTCAATCCTATTGGCTGATCCAATCAGCCAATAGGATTGAGCTCACATTCTATTGGCTGATAGGAGCAGCCAATAGAATGCAAGCTCAATCCTATTGGCTGCGTCAGGTGGAGGGATTTCTTAAAAATGGTAGTGACTGTGATAAAAGTATACTTGGCAACAACAGGGGCTGAAGATGCAATAGCTTAAGCTTTTCTATCTTCATATATTTTATCCTGTTCACAATATCCATGAGTGTAAGTGAGTACACAGTCAAAACATTATTCCATTCCTGTATGAGTAATGAATCCTCATGATCAAAAGAGGGAAATTCCCTAATTCTCAATCCCTGTGAAATTATCTTATCTTAAATATAATGATCAAAGGAAACAACATCCAACATTAGTTGTATATCCCTCAATAAAAGTTTATCTAATTCATTAAACAGACCCTATAAATCAGTGTTGCCAGGGTTTTACTGTTGTTGCGAAGGTCTTGTAAAAAACCTCTTCAATTTTCAAGTTTAAAAATATATTTTTTCAGGCTGAGGCCCTCTTGTTCCATATTAATGATTGCTTTGCCCTAAATGCCTTTAACAAACATGTAATATATCTGGTGCCTTTAATAACCCTTCTAAGCTGTCTGTGCCTAACCCCTTTTGTTAAAATCACTCCAAGTAATGATTGTATATGTAACTGGATACAGGCCAAAACAGTGGCAATGCAAAGCAGTAAAGTTTCATAATCTTCACAAGTACCAGGCAATATCTCAAAATAATAGTTGCGTCATTCCATTAATTACTTCAATATCCACACACAACAGCACAGGACCTAGCTGGTGAATAGAACTCCACACAGCAAACCATCAAAACATCTGCTCCTAGATCCACTTCTGCTGTGCAAAACTTGACTAGAAGTACAAAGGAACACTGGACGGCACGCACAACTACATGGGTGCATGACATAAGAGGTCGAGTAAGAAACAAACACACAATCAAGACATTAAAAACACCCAAAAATAATAAAAAATAACTTTTATTAATACATTAAAAAATTAGACAAATACCCTTACGTTTTGTGCCTATAGCTGGTACTTAATCATAGGATAACCGTCATGCCACAGTCCCCCAATTTATAGAGACAGTGTCCAATCAGAAAAAAGTTTAAAACACAACTATTAAAAATGCATATACTTGTATGCATACAAAATATAAAATTATGGGACAAAAGAGATTTTTAAAGCTGATACACTGATGTCCTACATTCTCTCCTGTTTTTCATCCTAACCTTGAACTGCCTTGACTTGCTGCTGCAACTTCAATCTATGTCACGTGCTACCCCAAATCGTATAACTCTTCACACTCAACCTCCTCCTGTACTAACTTGTTTTATTTAGTCTGCTTTGTATTTGTATTTTACCACAAATCTTTGTCACTGTACAACCCTACTTTTGTACCCAGCACTACAGAATTTGATGGTGCTATATAAATAAATTATAATCATATTTTTACATGGGCATTACTAACATCTTAAAACTGTGCAGTGGTATTTAATAAAAAACTGGAAGCGTCTATGTCTGTTCTAATGTTAACTAAACAGTAGGAATCCAATATAATAAAAGGCCAAGTGTGTTTGTCCAAAGCTGTCATTCGCAGTAGAGACTGCGCGGGAGGACAAACACACCTGGCCTTCTAACAGACCTGTCGTTGTGTGGTGGAGTGGGCGTGGCCGGACGGGTGCAGAGTGGGAGTGGCCGGACGGGTGAGACATGGGCGTGGCATGGGCAGGGCAGGGAGTGATGCGTGCAAGGCCAGGGATGACACTGGTGGGGCCAGATCCCGGGAGACAGAGGGGGAGAGAGCATAAGAGAGAGGGGGAGAGAGACAGCAAAATAGAGGGGGGGAGAGAGACAGCAAAATAGAGGAGGGAGAGAGACAGCAAAAGAGAGGGAGGAGAGAGACAGCAAAAGAGAGGGGGGAGAGAGACAGCAAAAGAGAGGGGGGAGAGAGACAGCAAAAGAGAGGGGGGAGAGAGACAGCAAAAGATAGGGGGGAGAGAGACAGCAAAAGATTGGGGGGAGAGAGACAGCAAAAGAGAGGGGGTAAAGAAACAGCAAAAGAGAGGGGGGAAAGAAACAGCAAAAGAGAGGGGGAGAGATACAGCAAAAGAGAGGGGGGAGAGACAGCAAAAGAGAGGGGGGAGAGAGACAGAAAAAGAGAGGGGGAAGAGAGACAGCAACAGAGAGGGGGAGAGACACAGCAAAAGAGAGGGGGGAGAGGGACAGCAAAATAGAGGGGGGAGAGACAGAAAAAGAGAGGGGGAGAGACAGCAAAAGAGAGGGGGAGAGAGACAGCAAAAGAGAGGGGAGGGAGAGAGACAGCAAAAGAGAGAGGGGAGAGAGACAGCAAAAGAGAAGGGGAGAGAGACAGCAAAAGAGAGGGGGAAGAGAGACAGCAAAAGAGAGGGGGAGAGAGACAGCAAAAGAGAGGGGGAGAGAGACAGCAAAAGAGATGGGGGAGAGAGCACAAAAGAGAGGGGGGAGAGAGCACAAATGAAAGGAGGGAGAGAGCACAAAAGAGATGGGGGTGAGTGCGCAAAAGAGAGGGGGGAGAGTACGCAAAAGAGAGGGAGGAGAGTGCGCAAAAGAGAGGAGGGAGAGTGCGCAAAAGAGAGGGGGGGAAAGTGCGCAAAAGAGATGGGGGAGAGTGCGCAAAAGAGAGGGGGGGAGAGTGCACAAAAGAGAGGGGGGAGAGAGCGCAAAAGAGAGGGGGAGAGAGCGCAAAAGAGAGGGGGAGAGAGCGCAAAAGAGAGGGGAGAGAGAACAAAAGAGAGGGAGAGAGTGCAAAAGAGAGGGGGAGAGAGCGCAAAAGAAAGGGTGGAGAGAGCGCAAAAGAGAGGGGGAGAGAGAGCGCAAAAGAGAGGGGGAGAGAGAGCGCAAAAGAGAGGGGGAGAGAGCGGAAAAGAGAGGGGGGATAGAGAGAGAGCAAGGAGTGAGACCACTGTACTGCAAAAAATGGCCCGTGTACATGGGCTTTAATAATATAATAAATGAAGAGCAAAATCATTTATGCATGAGTGAGTATGTAAACCAAAAAAGAAAATCCTTATGAAAAGGCAAAATAGGTTTTCAAGAGGCCATACTCTGAGGAGTTTGTGAATTTTAATTAAAATGGACTTAATGTTATTGATGCTATATTACACTGTTACAATCTTTTTGAAGATGTTTTTAATAGAATGGAACAGATTCATGAGTGATACATATATATATATATATATATATATATATATATATATATATTATTTTTTTAAATATGACATTTATAGCTAGTCTAAGCATCAACTTTGTTATAGCTAGTCTAAGCATCAACTTTTTTTGTTTTGTTTGTTTTTTAAGTTTATTTTTTTATTTTTGTTTCCTGTGTCGGTAATTAGGGGAGGGATTTTTTTTTTTAACTGTTTGGGCCTACCTAGACTATAAATTTAGCACCGTAACTCTTGGAGCCTGCTCTAAGAGGGTCTGCTGCATTGATTATCTGTTAAAATAAGATTGTTTGTTTAAGTATAGCAGTTAGCTAAACAAGGTAGTTAGGCAAACAAGGATTTGGAGTAACCAAGGGGAAATATAAATATAAATAATTATTTTATATTTTTAAGTTAAACCTTTTAGTAAGGATGTGTGAAAATCTCATTCACTGTACAGCTTGCCATATGTTTGCATCACTGGAGCAGCCACTTCAGGGATTATATGTTTAAGGCAAGTGTGAGCATATTGTCTCTTTAGAAACTCGTATTGAAGGAAATAATTGCAACACTGCATGAAATTCAGACACTTGAAAGGGAAATGGATAGGACTGAGCTGGATGTTAATGGTTCTAGCAGTGGGAATAGGGAGGATTCAGATGAGGAGAGTCCAGAATCTAGCTGGATCACAGTCAGAGGGCGAGGTAAAGGTAAGCAGAAGAGACAGGCCGGTTCAGAGCTGGTACACCCCAACAGATTTCCAATATTAAGTGAAGATGTTGGGGATATCAGTTCAGGGGTGACAATATCAGAGAGGGCTGTTTTGCCTAGTATAGTGAACAGTCCTTTAGTCCTGGAAGAGGAGCATACTATAGTTAACAGTCCTTCGGTCATGGAAGAGGGGCATACAAGTCAGGGCCTTAGGCAGATGCTGGTGGTAGGAGACTCTATTATTAGGAAGGTTGATAGGGTAATTTGACATCCAGACCCTTTAAATAGAACAGTTTGCTGTCTTCAAGGGGCTTGTGTTAGGCATATTGTGGAGCATATTGATAGATTGTTAGAGGGATATGGGTCTGATCCTGCAGTCATGGTACATATTGGTACTAATAAAGGAATCAGCGGGGGATGGAGAGTCCTATAAAATGACTTCAGGAAGTTAGGTAGCAAGCTTAAAGCAAGGACCTCCAAAGTAATATTTTTAGAGATATTACCAGTGCCGTGTGCTAACTCAGTAAGGCAGAAGGAGCTAAGGTCTGTTAATTCATGGTTAAAAACATGTTGTAAAAATGAGGGGTTTGACTTTTTAGAGCACTGGGCTGACTTTTCACTTGGGTACTATTTGTACAGTAAGGATGGATTGCACCTATATGACATGGGTGCAGGTGTATTAGGGGAAAGGATGGTAGCATGTTTAGAGAATCTTTTAAACTAGGCAAAGGGGGAGAGGGTCACTTAGAACAAAATAGAACAGATAGATCAGTCTCTGAATATGTCACTCTCTTAATATCTCAAGGAAGGGATGACTTAAGAAATGTCACATTAGAAAGTATAGGGGAAAGCACACCAAATAGCAGCAAAAAGCACATGAAAATTAAATGTATGACAACAAATGCAAGAAGCATGACAAGTAAAATGTGGGAGCTGGAGCTCTTAGTTGCAGAAGAGGACTATGACATCAGTATAACTGAAACTTGGTGGGATGATTCACATGACTGGGCAGTTAACTTAGAGGGGTATACATTATTTAGGAGGGACAGGAATAATAAAAGGTGTGGAGGAATCTGCATGTATATTAGACCTAACCTTAAACCTACAATAAGGGAAGATATTTTTGATACAAGTGACAATGTAGAGACCCTGTGGGTTGAAATAAAGAGTGGGGGGGGTATACTAAAAAAATATTACATGGAACATGCTACAAGCCCCCCAACATTAGTGACCTGGAGGAAACTCAACTACTTATGCAAATAGGTAAGGCTGATAATAACAGTGCTGTAATTATGGGAGATTTTAACTACCCTGATATAAACTGGGCCAACGAAACTAGTAATTCAGCTAAGGGGGATAGATTTTTAAATGTTCTCAGGGATAACTTCTTGTCACAATTAATAGAGGAGCCAACTAGTAAAGCTATATTGGATTTAGTGCTATCCAACAATACAGATATAATATCAAACATAGAAGTCAAAGAACATTTGGGTAACAGTGATCATAAAATGATCACATTTGAAATCTCTTTTCATAAGCAGTGTCTTAAAGGTTTAACTACGACTTTTAATTTTAAGAAAGCAAAATTCAACGATTTAAGGAAATCATTAAATAACATTTCGGCTAGATTATGAGTTTTGCGTTATGAGTAAAAAAATAAGCGTTATGGCTCTTTTTTTTACTTTTTTTACTAGTATTACTAGTTTTGCAGATATAGCTGTACCGCACACTTCTTTGGCCTTAACGCAATGTAACTACCGCAGCTTTCAAAAAGTCCTTTTTCAATGTGACTTCCACAGCACCGGTATTACGAGTTTGCCTGGGAGGCCAAAAAGTGAGCGGTACAGCCTATACCGTCAATATCCGTACCATAAACTGAAAATCAGTAGTTATGGGTTTTAAGCAACAAAGCTATAACATAAAACTCATAACTACAGTGCTACAAAGTACACTAACACCCATAAACTACCTATTAACCCCTAAACCGAGGTCCTTCCGCATCGCAAATACTATAATAAAATTATTAACCCCTAATCTGCTGCTGCGGACATCGCCGCCACTATAATAAACATATTAACCCCTAAACCGCCACACTTCCGCATCGTAAACACTAGTTAAATATTATTAACCCCTAATCTGCTGTCCCTAACATCGCCACAACCTACATTACTGTTATTAACCCCTAATCTGCTTCCCCCAAAATCGCTGCCACTATAATAAAGTTATTAACCCCTAAACCTAACCCTAAGTCTAACCATAACCCTAACCCCCACTTTAACATAATTTAAATAAATCTAAATAAAAATTACTATCATTAACTAAATGATTCCTATTTAAAACTAAATACTTACCTATAAAATAAACCCTAAGCTTGCTACAATATAACAGTTACATTGTAGCTATCTTAGGTTTTATTTTTATTTCACAGCTAAGTTTGTATTTATTTTAACTAGGTAGACTAGTTACTAAATAGTTATTGACTATTTACTGGCTACCTAGTTAAAATAAATACACATTTACCAGTAAAATAAAACCTAACCTGTCTTACACTAACACCTAACCTTACACTACAATTAAATCAATTACATTAATTAAATACAATTAACTGCATTACAAAAACAAACACTAAATTTTAAACTAATTACACCTAACCTAATAGTCCTATCAAAATAAAAAATCCCCCCCCCCAAAAAAAAAACTATCCTAAACTAAACTGCCAATAGTCCTTAAAAGGGCCTTTTGCGGGGCATTGCCCCAAAGAAATCAGCTGTTTTACCTGTAAAAAAATAATACAAACAACCCCCCAAGAGTAAAACCCACCACCCACACAACCAACCCCCACAAATAAAATCATATCTAAAAAACCTAAGCTCCCCATTGCACTGAAAAGGGCATTTGGATGGGAATTGCCCTTAAAAGGGCAATTAGCTCTTTTTCAGCCCAAACCCTAAGCTAAAAATAAAACCCACCCAATAAACCCTTAAAAAAACCTAACACTAACCCCCGATCAACTTACAGTTTTTGAAGACCAGACATCCATCCTCAACAAAGCCAGTTGAAGTCTTCATCCAAGCGGCAAGAATTCCTCAACGAAGCCGGGAGAAGTCTTCATCCAAGCGGCAAGAAGTCGTCCTCCAGCTGGGCAGAAGTCTTCATCCAGACAGCATCTTCTATCTCCATCCTTCCGATGGGGAGCGGCTCCATCTTCAAGACAACCGGCGTGGAGCATCCTCTTCTTCCGACGGCTCTTCAAGAATGAAGGTTCCTTTAAGGGACATCATCAAAGATGGCGTCCCTTGAATTCTGATTGGCTGATAGAATTATATCAGCCAATTGGAATTAAAGGTGAAAAAGTCCTATTGGCTGATGCAATCAGCCAATAGGATTGAGCTTGCATTCATTGGCTGATTGGAATCTTGGATGACGTCCCTTAAAGGAACCTTCATTCTTGAAGAGCCGTCGGAAGAAGAAGATGCTCCATGCTGGATGTCTTGAAGATGGAGCCGCTCCGCGTCTGAAGGATGAAGATAGAAGATGCCGCCTGGATGAAGACTTCTGCCCATCTGGAGGATGACTTCTTGCCGCTTGGATAAAGACTTCTCCCGGCTTCATTGAGGACTTCTTGCCGCTTGGATGAAAACTTCTCCCGGCTTCATTGAGGATGGATGTCCGGTCTTCAAAAACTGTAAGTGGATCTTGGGGGTTAGTGTTAGGTTTTTAAAGGGTTTATTGGGTGGGTTTTATTTTTAGCTTAGGGTTTGGGCTGAAAAAGAGCTAAATGCCCTTTTAAGGGCAATGCCCATACAAATTATTTATATATTATATTGTAGTAATCAGTGGAGTCCCCCAGGAGTTATTTTACAGGTAAGTATTTAGTTTTAAATAGGAATTATTTAGTTAATAGTAGTTATTTTTATTTAGATGTATTTTAATTATATTTAAGTTAGTGGGTGTTAGGGTTAGACTTATGGTTAGGTTTAGGGGTTAATAACTTTAGTATAGTGGCGGCGACATTGGGGGTGGAAGATTAGAGGTCAATAAGTCTAGGTAGGTAGCGACGTCATTGGGGGCGGCAAATTAGGGGTTAATAAGTGTAATGTAGGTGGCGGCAATGTTAGGGATGGCAGATTAGGGGTTAATAAGTGAAGTTAGGTGGCGGCAATGTCGGGGGCAGCAGATTAGGGGTTAAAAAGTGTAATGTAGGTGTCAGCGATGTCAGGGGCAGCAGATTAGGGGTGTTTACACTCAGGGTTTATGTTAGGGTGTTATATTTAAACATACATTTTCTTTCCCCTTATAGGAATCAATGGGGCTGTGTTACGGAGCTTTACGCTCCTTTATTGCAGGTGTTAGGCTTTTTTTTAGCCGGCTCTCCCCATTGATGTCTATGGGGAAATCGTGCACGAGAACGTAAAACCAGCTCAAAGCAGCGCTGGTATTTGGGTGCGGTATGGAGCTCAATTTTGCGCAACACTGCTATATTGCCTGCTAACACCGGGTTTTTGCAAACCTGTAACTTGCAAGTTAGCACCGAGCCGCTCATAACGCAAAACTCGTAATCCAGCCTATAAATTGGGACAAAGTATTCTCTAAAAAAATACAGAGGATACATGGATAACATTTAAAACTTTGTTAAATAAATATACATATCAACAAATACCATGTGGTTATAAAAAAAAAAAAAAAAAAATCCAAGCCAATGTGGCTAAATGAAAATGTGTTAAGAGAAATTAGGAAAACACGTAGGGCATTTAAATTATACAAAGAAATTAGTACAGATTCAACATACCATATTTATAAGGAATATAACAAAGAATGCAAAAAAGCAATCAAATTAGCCAAAATTGAAAATAAAAAATTAATTGCAAAAGATTCTAAGTCTAACCCTAAAAGGTTCTTAAAGTAAATAAATAGCAAAAAATCTAAAAAGGACAATATAGGTACATTAAAATGCGTGGAGGGTAGCATGATTAATAGTGACAGGGAGAAGGCTGAGATACTAAGCCAGTTCTTTTCTTCAGTATACACAAGAGAGGGACCAATGGGGGATACTTTGGCACAAACTAGAACATGCCAGCACATACCATTAACTGGACTATATATATAGGATATCAGGAAAAAAATGTATAATATTAGGGTAAATAAAACTCCAGGCCCAGATGGAATTCACCCAAGGATGTTAAGGGAATTGATCACTGTTATAGACAAACCTCTACTCTTAATTTTTCAAGACTCACTATTCTCAGGCACGGTCCCCCGGGATTGGTGTAAAGCTGATGTGGTGCCACTCTTCAAAAAGGGAAGCAGGGATGATCCAGAAAGCTATAGACCAGTTAATCTAAAATCAATAATGGGGAAGATATTTGAAGGGATTATAAAGGATTATATTGATGGTCATATTCGTGTAAACAAGATTATGAGTTCAAATCAGCATGGTTTTAGGAGAAATAGATCATGTCAAACTAATCTAATTAGATTCTATGAGGAAGTAAGTAAAAATATAGATAAAGAGAAATTAGTTGAGGTGATATATTTAGATTTTGCAAAGGCATTTGTGTCATGTGCTGCTGTGCCTTTAACTGGAAGTCTCCTCCTTACAACTAAACCCTACTTATGCAGCACCTGTCCCACTCATTAACTGCTTGATTATTGAAGTGTTAGTGTGAATTGGTTGTTACTCCAGGCTCTCACTCTAAGCCTCTATATCCCGAATCCGGCTACACTACCTAAGTGTTACAAGGAATTCTACCCAGCATCTCCTTTGCTGTCATTGCCTAACAAGGATCTTACTGTCTCAAGGATTGCCTGTCAGTCATCGCTGAAATACTTTTCCCAAACTCATACACCGGAGCTCTCACAGCCACAGTACCCGGCGTTACAACCTCTGAAGCTCTCTCAAGACTGACGTCATTCTCAGCCGACGGTCGCTACTTTCACCTTCCACCCAGCAGTTTCTGACAAGGCAGAGAAGGGGAACGCTGAGCTGACTGAGAAAACACTTGCAGCACAAGTCTCACTCGACTCCTAAAGTAGTTCTAAACCGCAAGTATAATCTTTGCAAAAACTACCAGCTGTGATTTATAACTATGATATTGCATAAGAGACGAACATTTGTTTCCACATCCATCACGTTGCCGGTTTATCTCTGCAACTGTTTTGTTAAAAGTTCACATTACAACTGCTTTGTCATATCAGGTTGCCACAACTCAGTTACCAGGCATCAGATAAAAACCATAAAATATCTTTTCGATATATTTGTGCTTACACACAAAATTGTATTAAAGATGAAATTGCTGTTCCTCTGAAACACTCACCATTTCATAGTGAGCTGGTAAACAGTTATAGCTACAAACCTCAACTAACTTTCAGACTAGATATAGTTGAAACAAGTTACAGTCTTCACAAACTTCACAGTTTGATACAGTGCCACATGAGAGATTAATGCACAAAATTAAGGGACTGGAATTAGCTGAAAATGTTAACTCATGGATAAATAACTGGATAAAAGATAGGAGGCAATGAGTAGTAGTGAATGGATCATACTCAGATTGGACAAAGGTAATCAGTGGAGTCCCCCAGGGATCAGTACTGGGCCCTGTTATTTTTAATATTTTTATTAATGACTTGGAGCAAGGATTAAATAGCGACATCTCTATTTTGGCAGATGATACTAAGTTAAGTAAGGTCATGAGGTCAGAGCAGGATGAACTTTTGTTACAAAGGGATCTGCAAAAATTAGAAGTATGGGCAGGTAAATGGAAAATGAGATTTAATACGGGAAAATGCAAGGTTCTACATTTTGGAAGTAAAAATAAGCAGGCAATTTATTATTTAAATGGAACTAGACTTAGCCAAACAGAGGAGGAAAGGGATTTGGGAGTAGTAATAGATAACAAGCTAAAGATGGGTGCACAATGCAGGGCAGTGGCTTCAAAGGCTAATAAGATACTAGCATGTATTAAAAGAGGCATTGATTCAAGGGAGGAAAGAATAATTATGTCACTATATAAACCCCTGGTAAGACCTCACCTTAAGTATGGAGTGCAGTTCTGGGGACCAATCGCAAAAAAAGATAAGGCTGAACTAGAAAAAGTTCAGAGAAGGGCCAAAAAGCTAATAAGGGGAATGGAAAATTTAAGCTATGAGGAGAGGCTAGCCAAACTGGGTCTGTTTTCTTTAAAAAAAGAAGGGACTTGAGAGGTGACATGATTACTTTATATAAATATATTCAAGGCCCATATAAACACAAGGCAGAAGCTCTGTTTATGTGTAGTGTGATAGGAGCACCTAAAGGTGGATTCCTGCTGCTAAAAAAGTTCTTCCCTCAAAGAGAACTAAATGGTGGATAAGAGAAAAAAATAGGGTTTATTTAGCAGTGCTAATAGAAGCTTGGAAATAATGATACCAATCTAACTAATGTATTATACAATCTTGTTTATTTTAAAAAAAATTATAACACATAAAAACAACAGCAAATGCTATTCCTAATTAATAAAGGGACGTCTCCCTTATTCAACACTTTTAAAAACAGACTAGAACCATATATTGATAAACCCTAGAATTCCAGGTATAAAAGAATTAATTCTATAGATAACATATGGCAAACAACAAATTGGTGAATTAGATATTTAAAATGCACAAATGTATCAATCTTAATATATTAAAAGCAAATAGATTCAGCGCTAATGTTCAAATGTAATTAGAAGGTGAGCGTAACGGCTTCGGTACAACTGTGATTAGAAATTTAGTGTAACAGCTTTGCAGTTCTTTAGTAACAAATACCGTTATAAAGTTACACAGTTACTCTCCTTGGACATATAATTGGTTCAGGTGTGCTGGATAGTTAAAAGGCAAAAAACGGCCGTTATTCTGAATTTGGTGCCAAAACAGTCGTGGTTAATGGAAATGGTTAATTTAACATATGAATACCTTGATGTCTTTAAAGTTCAGTTTGCTTGATTTAAAAAACTGCAGTGCAAATTAGTGTAGAGGTACCTTAATCTGTCCTGGTTGCAACCGCTGATATTCTTCACTGTGAGGGATTCACAGACTGTTTGATCCTGGTGCTTCTGATAAATCACCTGACCTTCTCTTTGATTCAGAGGTCAGGGGTGATGATCCGTTCTGTTAATGTAGTTATCCTTTTTTGTTTTCCTTTCTTCTTATAGCCCAAATATTACTTTCATCTGGGTTCCCTCAGACTTCTTGAGGTTTGAAGAAATCTTTGGTCGGTGTTTAGCAGTAACACCGTGTTCCCTGAAGTTACCAAAGGTAGATTTTAACTTGCAGGGTCAGGAGAAAAGTTTAAAGTTGCAGGGTCACACAGCTTTGTGACAGTGGTAGATGAAGTTTAGTAGAGTGTAGCAGGTCCCATTCAACGCGTTTCACCCTTCTGGGCTTTATCAAGATCGGTACCACTGTCACAAAGCTGTGTGACCCTGCAACTTTAAACTTTTCTCCTGACCCTGCTAGTTAAAATCTACCTTTGGCAACTTCAGGGAACACGGTGTTACTGCTAAACACTGACCAAAGATTTCTTCAAACCTCAAGAAGTCTGAGGGAACCCAGATGAAAGTAATATTTGGGCTATAAGAAGAAAGGAAAACAAAAAAGGATAACTACATTAACAGAACAGATCATCACCCCTGACCTCTGAATCAAAGAGAAGGTCAGGTGACTTATCAGAAGCACCAGGATCAAACAGTCTGTGAATCCCTCACAGTGAAGAATATCAGCGGTTGCAACCAGGACAGATTAAGGTACCTCTACACTAATTTGCACTGCAGTTTTTTAACTACCTTTTTAACTATCCAGCACACCTGAACCAATTATATGTCCAAGGAGAGTAACTGTGTAACTTTATAACGGTATTTGTTACTAAAGAACTGCAAAGCTGTTACGCTAAATTTCTAATCACAGTTGTAAGGAAGCCGTTACGCTTACCTTCTAATTACATTTGAACATTAGCGCTGAATCTATTTGCTTTTAATATATTAAGATTGATACATTTGTGCATTTTAAATATCTAATTCACCAATTTTTTGTTTGCCATATGTTATCTATAGAATTAATTCTTTTATACCTGGAATTCTAGGGTTTATCAATATATGGTTCTATTCTGTTTTTAAAAGTATTGAATAAGGGAGACGTCCCTTTATTAATTAGGAATAGCATTTGCTGTTGTTTTTATGTGTTTTAATTTTTTTTAAATAAACAAGATTGTATAATAAATTAGTTAGATTGGTATCATCATTTCCAAGCTTCTATTAGCGCTCCTAAATAAACCCTATTTAGAAGCTCTGTTTATTCCAAGAAAAATTTTGTGACAAGAGGTCACAATTTAAGGTTGGAGGAAAAGGAGTTTTAATCTCCTGCAACGGAAACGTTTTTACCTCATTACCAAAGGAGGTAGTGAATGCTAATACCCTAGTTACATTTAAAAATTGTTTGGATACGTGTCTGTCAATAAACAAAATTCATGGATATAATTGCTTGTATTAAATGGGTCATTTTTTAGTGGGATTATTTAAGCTTAACTGGAGCTTTTTGTAAGTATTTTATATTTGTATAAGTTGAACTCGATGAACTTCGGTCTTTTTTTCAACCTCATCTACTATGTTAGTATTCTACTATGTTACTATTTTTTTTACGTAACTATTAATCTCCTTGTTTACGGTGGTTAAGGGATTTTGCAAGACAAATGAGAAAAAGAATGTACACACTACCTTATAAAATATGTATGTTTATCTTATTTCATATATATTGTTTTTTTATGCTTTAGATGCAACAACGGTTCAGAGAAATTGAAACTGATTTCACAGTTGCTACACACTTTTAGTGATTAAAAGTCACTATAAGCCACTTATAAATGTCACTTTTTTAAATTATAACTTTTCTTCTAAAAGAGCAAACAATATTGCATATTTAAGTTTATTTATATTCTAAGACGTTACATGAATTTTTGATGATTCTTTTTTTGTTTAGTAACCAATATCACAAACGTTATTGCAACAGGAAAGTTTGTCTTTATTTTATAATGTTAACTAACCTAGCACCGCACTCTATGAAAACCTGTACAGAAATGAATTGTTAATTCACCTTTGTAATGTATAAGACTATTCTGAAGGTAATACAATAAATGGAGTTCAAACTTCAGCATCTATAGGGTAGATCCTTTTCTAGTTTAACATTTGGACAATTTTTACCTGAAATAGAATCTCACAATATTTTAAAAGCAGTTTGGTTATTGCTGCACTATGTATAAGCAGATTTCCTTCTTAAGAAAACTTCTGTAACTGTATTTTTATCACAGCAGTATCAAGTCAGAACTTGCCATAGATAATATAGTAAACAAACATTACATATATATGGCTAGATTATGAGTTTTGCGGTACAGCTATTCCACTGAAAAATTGGCCATTGCGTGTGGAATGGCCGGGAACGCATATTACGCAAGCATTTTAACCTGTAACGCAACGTCCATTCCGCACTCAAAAAAAATTACATTTGAGTGTGGGGTTTCCATAGCGCCAGTATTACAGATTGTGCGTTCCAACTGAAATGCTTGCGCTAAAGCCTATTCCGACACGAACCATACCGCCATCTGAGAGCAGTAGTTATGGATTTTGTGTAACGAAATGTTTCACAAAACTCATAACTAAACTGTTACAAAGTACACTAACACCCATAAATTACCTATTAACCCCTAAACTGCCACCCTCTCGCATCGCAAACACTATATTAAACTTATTAACCCCTAATCTGCCGCCCACCAACATTGCGACTATTAAATAAAGTTATTACCCCTAATCTGCCACCCACCCACATCGCCAACACTATTTAAATATATTAACCCCCTATACCGCTGCTCCCCGACATCTCCGCCACTAAATAAACCCATTGACCCCTAAACCTCTGGCCCCCCACATCGCCGCCACTAAATAAACCTATTAACCCCTAAACCGCCAGCCCCCCACATCGTAACTACTAAACTAAACTTATTAACCCTTAAAATGTAGGCCCTCCACATCACAAAACTCTAAATTAAACTATTAACCCCTAAACCTAACACCCCCCCAACGTTAAATTAAAATTACAATATAACTATCTTAAAATAAATAAAAACTTACCTGTGAAATAAAAAAAAATAAGTTTAAACTATAAATTAACCTAACATAACTATTCTAATAAAATAAAAAACTACCAATTAAAAAATCTAAATTACAAAAAATATGAAGATAGAAGACGCCCCCGCGATGGATGAAGGTGTCGCCACCTGGATGAAGACTTCTCGCCGCCTGGATGGAGATGAATGTCTGGACTTCAGGAACCGTGAGTAGATATTCTGGGGTTAGTGTTAGGTATTTATTTTTATTTTTTGGGGTTGTTTTTGTTTTGAATTAAGGCTTTGGACAAAATGTAAAAGAGCTGAATGCCCTTTTAAGGGCAGTGAAAAAGAGCTGAATGCCATTTTAAGGGCAATGCCCAAACAAATGCCCCTTTAGGGGCAATGGGTAGCTTAGGTTTTTTTTAGAGTTAGGTTTTTTATTTTGGGGGGTTGTTTTACTGTTGGGGGGATTGTTTTTTTTTTTTTATAGGTAAAAGAGCTGTTTAACTTAGGGCAATGCTCTAAAAAGGTCATTTTAAGGGCTATTAGTAGTTTATTGTAGGTTAGGGGGCGTTTTTATTAGGGGGGGCTTTTTTATTTGTATAGGGCTTTTAGATTAGGTGTAATTGTTTTTATTTTTGATAATTTAATTTATTATTTTTTGTAATCTTAGTGTTTTTTATTTTTCGTAATTTAGTGTTTATTATTTTTTCTAATTTTAGATTTTTGTAAATTTTTTTAGTAGTTAGGTTTTTTTAAATTTGTAATTTAGATTTTTTAATTGGTAGTTTATTTTATTAGGATAGTTATGTTAGGTTAATTTATAGTTTAAACTTAGTTTTTTTTATTTCACAGGTAGGTTTTTATTTATTTTAAGATAGTTATATTGTAATTTTAATTTAAAGTTAGGGTGGTGTTAGGTTTAGGGGTTAATAGTTTAAGTTAGTGTTTTGCGATGTGGGGGCGCTAGTGGTTTAGGGTTTAATAGGTTTATTTAGGTGTTGGTGATGTCGGGGCAGCAGATTAGGGGTTAATAACTTTATTTAGTTGCAGCGATGTTGGGAAGTGGCGGATTATGGGTTAATAACTTTATTTAGTGGCGGCGATGTCGGGGAGCAGTGGTTTAGGGGTTAATAACTTTATTTAGTGGTGGCGATGTCGGGGAGCGGCGTATTAGGGGTTAATAACTTTATTTAGTGGCTGCCATGTTGGAGAGAGGAGGATTAGGGGTTAATAGCTTTTATTAGTGTTGGCGACGTTGGGGAGCGGTGGATTAGGAGTTAATCACTTTATTTAGTGTCGGCTATGTTGGAGAGCGGCGGATTAGGGATTAATAATTTCATTTAGCATCAGGGAGCAGCGGATTAGGGATGTTTAGACTAGGGGTTTATGTTAGGGTGTTAGGTTTAAATGTAACTTTCTTTTTCCCATAGACATTAATGAGATTGCGTTACGGTGATTTGTCATTCCGCGCTTCAAGTGTTTTTTTTCTAACACTTTCTCCCTATTGATGCCTATGGGGGAAAGCATGCACAAGCACATTAAATCAGCCCTTGGCTTTTGTGCGGCTTAACGCACCATAACGCACAGCACAAGGAGGCTTTTCAATAACTCGTAATGGCAGCGCTATGGAGAGTGAAATAACTCAGTTTTTTGGGGCGTTATTTGTGCACCCTGTTTAACGCAAAACTCGTAACCTAGGTGATAATGATCATATAGTTTTCAAATAATTACTTCAAAATTCTCTTCATACTAAAGACATGAGACATCACAATAATGCAAATGTATCTAATGGTCTGAATATTTTTCATATTAAGCACAAGCTAATATATGTGCATCGCAGTGCTGGTTTGTCTTTTTACTAGTAAGGAGAAGATTGGTTACTTTTTATAGTCAAAATTCTTTAAAGGGACATAATACTCATATGCTAAATCACTTGAAAGTGATGCAGCGTAACTATAAAAAGCTGACAGGAAAATATCACCTGATAATCTCTAATTAAAAAAGAAGATATTTTACCTCACAACTTCCTCAGCTCAAGTATTCTGTAAAAAAATTATTTCAGTTACTGCCCAGCTACAGGTTAAAAAAAAAAGAAAAAAAAAAAAAAAAGAAAAAATGAACAGCAGCCAATCGGGATCAGCAATGCTGAGGTCATGAACTCTTTTACTGTGATCTCATGAGATTTCACTTAACTCTCATGAGATTTCATAGTAAACTTCCTTAAACTGAATAGGGAAATAACATGAGTGTGCATGAGGCTCACTCCCTTGCCGGTCCCGGGACAGGCATACTGATTTGCTGCTTAAAGTCCTTTACAAAGGGTTTTGAATACTTAGGACATTTTGAGGTAAAAGATCTTCCTTTTTTACATAGAGATGTTCAGGTGACATTTTCTAATGAGCTTTTTACAGCTATGCTGCATCACTTTCAAGTGTTTAAACATTTGGGTACCATGGCCCTTTAATAGGGGTGAGGCTGTAATGATGAAATTAAATAGTAAACTAAATTGTGTCTTAAAGGACCAGTCAACACAGTAGATTTGCATAATCAACAAATGCAAGATAACAAGACAATGCAATAGCACTTAGTCTGAACTTCAAATGAGAAGTAGATTTTTTTTCTGACAATTTTAAAAGTTATGTATTTTTCCACTCCCCTTGTACCATGTGACAGCCATCAGCCATTTATAAATGCATACACACTTTTTCTTGCACATGCTCAGTAGGAGCTGGTGACTCAAAAAGTTTAAATATTAAAAGACTGTCCACATTTTGTTAATAGAAGTAAATTGGAAAGTTGTTTAAAATAGCATGCTCTATCTAATTAATGAAAGTTTAATTTGATTGAGTGTCCCTTCAAATGTAGCTTGCTTTTTTAATAGTGCAGCTCTTGCCGCCAGCTTTGAGACCACACTATTATAGGAGGCCTGCTAGAAGGATGCAGGTTGTAATAGCATGGTCTTCCTGCTGGTGGTTGGTGAGACCCGCGCTATTATGGGCTAAAAAACCTTAACGACCAGCTACATACAAGGTATGTTGTTATCATTAAGGGGTAAAAGAAGTAATCTTTTGATTATAATTATTCACTCAAAAATACACATTCATGATAATATGGGCCACATTTATTAAAGAGAAATTAAACACTTTGAGATGGTAATATAAAATAATAAATCATATGTATAAAAAAAAACTCTGCGATATACATTCATTATTTATTTTGTCCCCTTTTCCTGTAATTTAATTCTGAAATTGTGAGCTTTTCAGTTACTGTTAGAAATGGAGATGCAATACACTGTCATATTCTACACAGCCATTGGCTGAACACTCTAGTGACCTATTTATAACTGTCTCTAATTGGTCACAGCAGAGAAGGTAACCTAAGTTACAACATGGCAGTTCCCATTGTTTTATAGACACTAAAACTTTACACTTATTTTGTCAATATTTAAACAGCTAATGAAACTTTAAAAAATACAGCTACATGTTATTCTCAGACTAATCTTTTATTTGAAGGCTTCATTCTATCTAGGATTTGTTTAGTGTTTAAAGGGAAATGAAACCCAAATTTTTTCTTTCATGATTTAGAAAGAGCATACAATTTTAAACAACTTTCTAATTTACTTCTATTATCTAATTTGCTTTAATCTCTTGATAGACTTTGGTGAAAATCATATCTAGATAGGCTCAGTAGCTGCTGATTGTTTGCTGCACATAGATGCCTCGCGTGATTGGCTCACCCATGTGCATTGCTATTTCTTCAACAAAGGATATCTAAAGAATGAAGCAAATTAGATAATAGAAGTAAATTGGAATGTTGTTTAAAATTGTTTTCTCTACTGGAATCATGAAAGAATATTTTTGGGTTTAGTGTCCCTTTAATGTCCCTTTAAGCTGTGGACACAGGTTTGGGGCCATAGCATTTAAGGCTCATGTGAGCGAGCCTGTAAAGCTAGTTTAAGTAGCTGCAGTCTTAAGACAGCTGCTGCTTAACATCTCTGCCACTTAGTGTAGCAGGTTTAAATAATTTTGATCTAATTTGCATGATTAACAGTTGCTTGTGAGCTGTGGGCAGCATTGCTCAAGCAGCAGCTTGTGCAAAGATAAAAGTGGGCAGTGGGTGTATGACAGTGAACTTTGTTTACCCAGCACGTGATATATGGGGCCATATGAAGCTGTTTGCTTAGAGACAGAAAAAAATGTTTAAGTCAAAACAAGGTGAGTTAAATGATGTTTTCAAACAGTAATGTAAATTAAGTTAATTCAAAAAAAAAAAGATGAAAATAATGCTCAATATACAGGTGAAACTCGAAAAATTAGAATATTGCGCAAAAGTTCATTTATTTCACTAATGCAACTTAAAAGGTGAAACTAATATATGAGATAGGCAGCTCACAGGAGCGGTCACACATTAACATGGCTCCAGCAATACTAAATTTATAATAAATCTTGCATGTCATCCAGAACCTAGCTGAGCCTTGCACAAAGCCATGAAGCCTTTCTAAACCCCTTCTTGATGTCTAGGAAGCGCTAAACTTGTATCCTGTTACAGCTGTGCCGCACCAAGAACTGAAGCTGGTTCTCCTATTGCATATACAGCGGCCATCTTTGAGGACTAGCAATTCTAGAGGCTTTGGGCCTATACAGCGCATTGAAGCCGAATACCCCACAGTGTGATCACCTAAAAGCCTGTTACCCAAGATCAGTATGACGGAAGCTAAAAATCTACTAGAAGCCCTACGTTATATACTTGCGGAACACCATGCCGCACTGGAACTTTCGCTTTATGGGGCATTCAGATCTGTCGACACCTGTACACCTCGATTAGACCTACTCCCTAATCTGACTTTGGCGGATGATGCGGGTGACTGCATTGCGGATCTCCAGCGCCCAAGTGAACCCGTCGATCGGATAACAGATTTGCCTACTTCTGTTTGGGAGCCCGATGAGGTGGAGGTAAACCTTGTGACCACGACTTTTACTTTACACGACACCGACCTACAGAAGATCAGAGATACTGGCGACACTGTTGTACAACTAACCCCTACATTGGGTCCTGCAAGAGGGGTTCAGACACCCAAGAGAGTTCACGCCGCAGTTTCTTTTCGTGAACAGAGGGAGACAGAGACGCATCTGCAGCGGTCTATCAGAGCTGCAAACATTTCTGTCATGGAGCTCTTAGAACGGAGATTTGGCTCTATTGCTTTACAACCCGCTGAACATTCTAGGTATCACAGCTGCATACATTTATTGACATTAAAATGGGACCCTGGAGGCATAGCTTGAGAAGGGGCATCGGATAATCCGGAGTTCCCTATGATTATGCTAGCAGCTTTTGGTCTGCAGCATTTATGACACCCACTTTGAAACTGAACAATCTCTCGCACACTAACTAGTGGGACTGCTTATTGTGCTTACATTCCCGGCTGGACCCCCGCAGCAGTAAAATATTCTGGGACAGATGAGTTTATATTTTTCAAGACTGTTCTGCAGTTGAGCCTGCTCTGGGACATAGCACGCAATAGTTGCTGAGGAAGCAGCCACCATATACAATAATAGGCAGTTTTTTGAAGACTGTAACTCTTATGACACTATAGCTCATTAAAGATGAGCCTACCTTTTCACAGTTTGGCAGCCTATGTTTGTGAGATAAGTCCAATGCACTACAGTATTTGTTGATTCTCTTAGGCTACTCATGACCCAAAAATGTTATACGCATGTTCTACATCTTGTTAGCATTCATTTGCCAGTGAGAATTTGCTATGCTCCTGCACCGCATGCTGGAGAATCCTGTTTGTTACAGTTCCTGTGTGTTATTTATGTGTCTCTAGGATACTTGTGGTTTTATACACCTGATGCTCTAAATATGTTGTATCATTTATAATAGCTTGCATATGGGATATGAGCACTCTGTTGCTTGCAGTTAGATACCATCATGTTGGGGTGTTATATTGACAATTTGTCTCCTATACCTCTCACAAGCCTTTGCCCCTTCATGATCATTACATTTTATATATAGGCCCTTACTGTTTATTTGCACCTACCATGTTTTTAATATATTTTAAATACCTCCTCACATAACAGTTGTATGTTTGTAATCTTCCTGTGTGACGTTCCGCGGCCTGCGGCCGGGGCGGCGAGACGTCTATATCTTATGCACTTACAGCTCCACAGCATCATTTTGGTCTAATTTTTCCATCAGTATGCAAATTACCACACTTGAGCGTTGATTACACTGTGCTTTATGATAGAGCTCCAGCTGTGCTCCCAACATTAAAACTAGAACTAGGCTCTCATATTCCAGAAATACCACTGCCTTACTAGGTAGTCAGCCTATTTTTGTTTTCTTCTTGCTTACTACTCTGTTTAAGAGGTTTTACATGCGATCATACTGCCCTGCACCCCTGCACCTCTATGGTCTGCCCGCTCTGCATTTGCTGCCTCTCATTTTACTATGTTACTTCCTCTCCAACCCATAGTGAACACTTTAGTATTTAAATCACATATGCTAATTACTTTATCCACAACCTTTTTACTTCCTTTGTAGTTACTTGCAGACCAAACAGCATGTTCACATTTACATGTACACATGCTGGCTTCTCTGTTCTTATATTTACCCCAGTCAGTAAGTCAAGCCACTCACATATTTACCAACTCAGCATTTTTAGTCTGTGGGCATCTTACTGAGCGCTCTCCTGACCTATTCCAGGACATAGAGTGTGGACTTACAACTTGCTAGTATAGATATAGACACACTATGACACAATGTTTTAATTTTGCAGCTTAACATAGTGCCTCTAGTGCAGGCAGGCCCTGCATCTCTACAATCACCACTTATGCCCTCCCTATGCACTACATTGCGAATAAGTCCCATGCATTTCGCCTATTTTGTTAATACAGAACCCATGGCTTCCTTAACCTAGGTATAATCTTAACCTATCATCTAATTACTATACCAATAACTTAGTACGCTATAGTGACCACCTTATCTCCACCATACCCCCCCCCCCCCACCATAATGTGCCTCCTAATTCAGGAGGATAATCTACGCGGTCTCTCTAACTAGTACCGCAACCATCTCTACTTTTTTTTTTACTTGCAGCTTTTCATTTTCCCACAGCGTTGGCTTTATCCCTCTTTTTTTTTTGCCTTTAGCATAATCAAAATGATCAGCTTCCCTTACAAATTGAGTTAAAAGTTTTAAATCTAACAACTCTCCCAGTCTTAAACCTACTCAATTTAAAGTCCACCCTACTTATACACCGTTAAAATTGTATTACTGTATTATTAGTTACCAGTTATAACATCATGAAAATGTAAAATCTGAGGTGAATGCTAAGAGATCTGTAATAGATCTACCCTATTTTAGGTAGCCTTCTACAAATGTTTATTCTTCCTTTTCATGGTTTGAGACCCTGGAGAGGCCTCATATTTTTACAGAGAAGGTTTCGATTATCATTGGCATCTATCTACTTTGTCTTGCAATAGTACAATTGATATTATTAACCTTGGTTTATGCAGCCTATAATGTATACTATATATGTTTCCTTGTTATTGTTTCTTTTTGCAGGCGACTGTATATTGCTCAATTGTTTGACTTGTTTGCCGACATTTTTCCCTCAATAAAAATATTTAAAAAAAAAACAAAAAAAAAAAACTAATATATGAGATAGACTCCTTGCATGAAAAGCAAGATAGTTCAAGCCGTGATTTGTCATAATTGTGATGATCCACAATCTCAGAAAATTAGAATATTGTGAAAAGGTGCAATATTCTAGGCTCAAAGTATCCCACTCTAATCAGCTAATTAAGCCATAACACCTGCAAAGGGTTCCTGAGCCTTTAAATGGTCTCTCAGTCTGGTTCAGTAGGAATCACAATCATGGGAAAGACTGCTGACCTGACAGTTGTGCAGAAAACCATCATTGACACCCTCCATAAGGTGGGAAAGCCTCAAAAGGTAATTGCAAAAGAAGTTGGATGTTCCCAAAGTGCTGTATCAAAGCACATTAATAGAAAGTTATGTGAAAGGGAAAAGTGTGGAAGAAAAAGGTGCACAAGCAGCAGGGATGACCGCAGTCTGGAGAGGATTGTCAGGAAAAGGCAATTCAAAAGTGTTGGGGACTTTCACAAGGAGTGGACTGAGGTTGGAGTCAGTGCATCAAGAGCCACCACACACAGACGGGTCCTGTACATGGGCTTCAAATGTCGTATTCCTCTTGTCAAGCCACTCCTGAACAACAAACAATGTCAGAAGGCGTCTTACCTGGGCTAAAGAAAAACAGACCTGGTCTGTTGCTCAGTGGACCAAAGTCCTCTTTTCTGATAAGAGCAAATTTTGCATCTCATTTGGAAACCAATGACCCAGAGTATGGAGGAAGAATGGAGAGGCACACACTGCAAGATGCTTGAAGTCCAGTGTGAAGTTTCCACAGTCTGTGTTGATTTGGGGAGCCATGTCATCTGCTGGTGTTGGTCCACTGTGCTTCATTAAGTCCAGGGTCAATGCAGCCGTCTACCAGGAGATTTTGGAGCACTTCATGCTTCCTTCTGCAGACAAGTTCTATGGGGATGCTGACTTCATTTTCCAGCAGGACTTGGCACCTGCCCACATTGCCAAAAGCACCAAAACCTGGTTTAATGACCGTGGGATTACTGTGCTTGATTGGACAGCAAACTCGCCTGACCTGAACCCCATAGAGAATCTATGGGGCATTGCCAAGAGAAAGATGAGAGACATGAGACCGAACAATGTAGAATAGCTGATGGCCGCTATTGAAGCATCCTGGTCTTCCATAACACCTCAGCAGTGCCACAGGCTGATAGCTTACATGCCACGTCGCATTGAGGCAGTAATTGCTGCAAAAGGTGCCCAAACCAAGTACTGAGTACATACAGTATGCATGCTTATGCTTTTTAGAGGTCCGATATTGTTCTATGTACAATCCTTGTTTTATTCATTGCATGTAATATTCTAATTTTCTGAGATTGTGGGGTTTTCATGAGCTGTAAGCCATAATCATCACGATTATGACAAACCACGGCTTGAACTATCTTGCTTTGCATGTAATGAGTCTATCTCATATATTAGTTTCACCTTTTAGTTGCATTACTGAAATAAATTAACTTTAGTACAATATTCTAATTTTTCGCGTTTCACCTGTATAACTCATACAAACTTGATATGGTTTTCTATATGTTTAGATGTTTGATGAAAATACATAAAAATATACAATTTAAACCTGATCAAACTTATCTGAAGGTGATTAGAGTGTCTCACTTTTATTTTAATCTCTGCATGACATGCTTTAAAAATATGTAACACATTGCTAATTGTCTCTCATTTACTTTTCCACCTTCAACCATAGTAGTATATGCCTCTAATTGAAGCTATAAAAAGGTCACTCACAGCTAGAATTAAGTTCAGTAATTGCTTGCTGCATTATCACTTGAAAATTTCAAAATGTCATTTCATCGGCAGGCTTACAAATCCAAATGGTCAGGAATTATGTAAATGAAAAAAGAAAACTTATTTTGAAGTTACAAATGTAACAAAAATGAAAAGATAATAAAAGTGCAAATATATATTATTTTTTTTTGCTTTGTAATGTCTCTTTTATGTATCACAGCTTTAATAAATCAAAGTAGTTTAATAATGAAATGGTTACACAACTATCCTATTCCAGTTTAATCTGGACTAAAAACTGCCTGTCACAATGCATAATGTACATTTCTAATACTCACTGGTGACATAAGCAAGCTCTATCAACAATGTCATGATTTAAGAATTATTGCTTTCTTCCATGTGCCACATTTATTTCATAATTTAATCAATTGGCATAATGAGGCATCTAACGCTGATATTTATGACAATCAGTTACTGTAGGTCAAAGATAAATAAGAAATCAATTTTTTATTCAGTGAGTAAAGCTGCACAACAATGAGCATTATCAATTCATAATGGCAGATTGGTACTCAAAATAACAATTTAAATATCATTTAGTGCTTTGTTATATTTTTAAAATGTGTGAAAAGATTGTTTTAAAGGCAAAGCAGAAGAATATCTGAATGTAAAGAAGAATATCTGTAAATGTAAAGAAGAATATATGTGAATGTAAAGAAGAATATCTGTGAATGTAAAGAAGAATATCTGTGAATATAAAGAATATTATCTGTGAATGTAAATAAGAATATCTGTGAATGTAAAGAAGAATATATGTGAATGTAAAGAAGAATATCTGTGAATATAAAGAAGAATATCTGTGAATGTAAATAAGAATATCTGTGAATGTAAAGAAGAATATCTGTGAATGTAAATAAGAATATCTGTGAATGTAAAGAAGAATATCTGTGAATATAAAGAATATTATCTGTGAATGTAAAGAAGAATATCTGAATGTAAAGAAGAATATCTGTGAATGCAAAGAGAACTTCATGAAAGAAATTTTTTCCAAAATGTACATGTGTCTGTGCTTCAAAACAAGGTAAGGAGGGCATGGAAGTCAGTAAGCGGCTGGACTGTACTTGCTAGTAGGCATGTGCAGATCTTTGTGTGTTGTACTTTCACACAATCAAATCCAGCATCGAAAAGAGCCAAATGCCCCTATCCGTGGCCATATTCAGCATTTGTTTGAGAAACAATAGGCAGAATACACATGCCAACTTGCAAGGTATTTTGCAATGCTGGTTATGTTAAATATTTGATTGGCATAACATGCAGTACTGCTGACTGGTGGGTATGGTCCTTAAAATGCAGAAAAATAGAGATCAGCACTGGGACATTCTCTTGATGCAAATATTGGCTTGAAAAGTCTAAAGAAGCCATTTTAACACTGATTTGTAGCAACAGCTGCATGGTGTTATGCTGGCACTACAGATCTCCAGCTTACTACCAGCAATAAAGTCCCAGAAAATATGGTGACAAACTCAACCCAATACAATTTACAGTTACTATCATCTTAGTATAGTATTTAGAGCAAACAGGTAAAACAATTTGGATTAGTTTAAAGTTTTAGTTTTAGCTTTTTCGATTATGGCACATGATAATATATGTGACCTAAATGTAGCCCCCAATCAGCAAGCGCTGTCCAGGGTTCTGAACCAAAAATAGGCCAGCTGCTAAGCTTACATTATTGCTTTTTCAAATAAAGAGACCAAGAGAACGAAGAAAAATTGATAATAGGAGAAAATTAGAAAGTTGCTTAAAATTGCATGCTCTATCTGAATCAGGAAATAAAAAAAATGGATTCAGTGTCCCTTTAACACATAAGGATCCATTTATTTGCCTTCGTAAACAGGAATTCAATAATGTAGGAACAAGAACTGCAAAACACACTGCAGTGAACATGTTTGGACTTTGCATGCACAAAGGTACATTCCCAATAAAACACATTCATGAAGACACAACCTCATTTGAACATTTTATTTGCAGTTACAAAATTGAAATGGAACAGATTCACATTTTAGAGTTTCAGTAGTGTTAAAATCCAGTATAAAAAACATCACAAAAGCATTTATAATAGAAATATATATTTTGTCTTTTTGATTACAGATGTAGATCATGCCAAACAAGAAATAATGCTTTTATACTTTTAAAATATTTAAATTAAAAATATAGTGATTGAGCAAATATGCCCATTATGCACATCAGTGTGAGTGTGACTTATAAACAAGCATTAACAGAAAGAGATTGCTATATGCTATATATAGCTGTGTGTGTTTGTGTGTGCACATAGCTAATGTATAGTCCTGGCCACTGCAGATGGACTATACATTAGCTATGAATAGAGCTTTACTGAGTAGATACCATGTATGATAATACACCTCTACATCACCTATGTTCAATATAATATAATGATTCTTGGAAAACTTGCAATGGTCTCCAAAAGGCCATTTTGAGGGTTTATCAACACAATAATGGCCTTCTTTTTTTTTGCACATCAAAAATGTCATAATAGAGGTCAGGTGGAAACATTCTATCAAAATATTAATTCACCAATACAGACTAAAGTCTCTGATCAATGACAACACAAGCACAGCTGGGTCACAGAGGCTTTTTTGTACATATCTTTTACAAAGCATCAGTGCATGTTACCTGCTGACAGGGTATATATCTTGTGCACAGACTCACTAGACAAATCACACAAGTGAATAACACTAAGCTCTCCAGATCAGTCTATAGATGGCAAACTATAACAGCACTAGCAATAACAATGATCAGGAACAGTCTTCATCTAGTAGAGCAGGTTTAGGCTCACATTGCAAGGCACCCTGAGTTCTCAATATCTTGTCTAAGTTGTGAAGTTGGTTCCAACTCTAAGGGCGAGATTTATCAATTTGCAAACAAACAAGGTTCACATATTGCGAATCTGTGGCATTTCATAATTTTTCAGAATGAGCAAGATTTTTATCCTCCAACTTTAAGGTGTCGGAGAGGGTTTAGGAAGCAGTCGACAACTCATAGAGGCATTCACCTTGTGATTGAAAAAAGCCCTAAAGATTTCTCAAACCAAGTGTGTTAGGACTGGATACAATAACAATCAAATAATCAATAAGAAACCATATTTCTATATTAAAAAGGGCTTTAGAGTCTTCCCGGATATACTTGGGGCTCCATTATCATTGCACTTTCCCTACATTTTCGCCTATTAATACACTATCGTAAATTATCTCCTATTAATTAAAACAAAATACAACCAAAATAAATGAAATACAACCTAAAAAATTGACCACTCTATTATATCTCGCCAAGGCACACATGTGCGCCAAATGAAGCTTTAAAATGCGCTTTTTCAGTTGTATTTTTAACAAATCGACTGAATAATCACCAAATTTCCTATTTATCATTATTTTGCGCCATAGGAGAACTTAATATTTTCCTACAATTATTGGAGTGAAAAACTTTTCAAAAACCAACACATAAAAATTACTTTTCAACAAGATAAAGTGCAAAATTTTTAAAATCTTAAAATTATCATTGATTTGAATATCTTCTATTCATAATTTCTAATTTTTTGGTGTAATAATCCCTCTTAAATTCAGAATCAGCTTTTAATATTGCATTTTTCTTTTTGCAATCTTAACATTTCTTTAAAAAATTAAGGCGCAGATTACGAGTTTTGCGTTAGAGGCTATGCGGTGCTAACAAGCAGTTTTCCCTTACTGCTCACTTACATGCAGCACTGGTATTACGAGTTTTCAGGAACCCATCGTTAAAAGACAAGAAGTTAACGTTGAGCAAAATTTTGCTCATTACCGCACTCCAATACCAGCGCTGCTGGTCAGCGGTGAGCTGGTCGTACGTGCTCGTGCACGATTTCCCCATAGGAATCACCGGGGAGAGCCGTCTGAAAAAAAGTTTAACACCTGTAAAAAAGCAATGTAAAACTCAGTAACGCAGCCCCATTGATTCCTATGTGGAAATAAAAGTTATGTCTACACCTAACACCCTAACATGAACCCTGAGTCTAAACACCCCTAATCTTACACTTATAAACCCTAATCTGCCACCCCCCACACCTACATTATATTTATTAACCCCTAATCTGCTGCCCCAACATCGCCAATACCTACATACTATTTATTAACCCCTAATCTGCTGGCCCCAATGTCGCCGCAACCTACCTACTATTTATTAACCCCTAATCTGCCGCCCCCAATGTCGCCACCACTATATTAAAGTTATTAACCCCTAAACCTATGTCTAACCCTAACACCCCCTAACTTAAATATAATTTAAATAAATCTAAATAAATATTACTATCATTAACTAAATTATTCCTATTTAAAACTAAATACTTACCTGTAAAATAAACCCTAAGCTTGCTACAATATAACTAATAGTTACATTGTAGCTATCTTAGGGTTTATTTTTATTTTACAGGCAAGTTTGTATTTATTTTAACTATGTAGAATAGTTAGTAAATTATTAACTACTTAATAACTACCTAGCTAAAATAAATACAAAAGTACCTGTAAAATAAAACCTAACCTAAGTTACATGAACACCTAAAATTGTACAAGAAAGCAATGCCTGAAAAGATACAACGATTTGTAAAGGAGGCAATCTAAACTGCACACTTTGATCAGGAGTTATCTGAAAAAATGTACAGTAAGCATGATACAATATTAATGTTGCTTATTAATAAAATAAATTGAGACTTCATGAATTAGTTTTTATTTTATATTATTGTTATTATCAATAAGAATGATGCTTTTTAGATATTCAAATAGTTATTTTCATCTTTACTAATGAATAATAAATGCCTTACGTCACTAAATAACAAAATTAAGTCTGTCTGTGTCTTGTAATTTTTATTTTCACTCTTCAAAATGTATTAATTGAACTATGTATACATATAAAGCAATCTATTGTGTAATTGTCTCAATCTGCCCAAAAAAATTTTTAGACAGTAATAGGATTAAGAGATTAGTCTTGTAACAATAGAAGTTTGGATTGAATCAATAAAGTATTTGCTCTATTTCAAGACAAGGCATTTAGTTAATGCACTTAAAAAAAGTTATTAGAAACACTATTAAAATTATTAATTTTATGATTTTTACTATTAAATATTTTTTATAAATATATTTTTAAGTCAAAACAATAAGAGCACCCAGGTAGCTTTGCCCCATTGAGATGACTTTTTCCAGTTCTGGGGGTGAATCAGATCTACTGCCCATGGTTTTCATGGACAATGATGGGACTGATAGAACAGATATGAAATAAATAAATCAAAATAGCATTCCTAAATGAAATTTAATAAATGAATTAATTTTTTTTTAATTTATTTTTTTATTAAATGAAGACATAGTAGGCAAAATCCTAAAAAAAAATGTGGGCGAGGCCATTTAATGATGCAGAGGAAGTTGAAATTCACAACATTCAAGGTCATTTTATTATTTTTAATAATTTTAATGGTTAGTTAAATATAGATTATATTTAAAATTAATTGAAAATTATATCACAATTAATGTTATTACATGAAGAGAATATAAACAATCAAGGAAATTCTCGTGATGATCCAGATGAGGCGGAAGTTCAGAATATTAATATTGTTGGACAAGAGGTTGAAGAGGATGAAGATTTGGAGCAAGTGGATGAGGTGGAGCAAGATGAAGAGGAGGGGCAAGAGGAAGAGCAGGTGCATTCAGGAACATCAGGTGAAACACATTTGCAAATAATAACAATTATTATTACAAACAAAAATCAAACACAAAAATCATGTTTTTATTAATGTGTAAAACTTAAGTAAAGTAATTAAGAGTTAATAGAAAATGACCTAAATAATAATCTATTATTTTATCATTTTCTATATCATTCTATATTTAACTCTCACTTTATCTATCTATATATATATATATATATATATATATATATATATATATATATATATATATATATATATATATATATATGTATATATATATATATATATATATATGTGTGTGTGTGTATTAAATGTTATATATATATATATATATATATATATATATATATATTTAATGTTTATAGTGGACGAGGTGGAGCAGGATGAAGAGAAGGGGCAAGAGGAAGAGCAGGTGCATCCAGGAACATCAGGTGAAACACAGTTGAAAATAATATCAACTATCATTACAAACAAAATCAAAGGCACAATTGATGTTTTTTATGAATGTTTTAAACCTAAGTAAAGTAATTAAGAGGTAATAGAAAATGACCTAAATAATAATGCATTATTTTAGCATGTTCTATATCATTCTATATTTTACTCTCTTTATATCTTTTAAAATATCTCTCTCTCTCTCTCTCTCTCTCTCTCTCTCTATATATATATATATATATATATATATATATATACTTACTAAATGTTATCTATATATATATATATTTATTTTATTTGTAGTTTTTTAAATATAATATATATATATATATATATATATATACACACAGATATATACACACAGATATATATATATATATAATATATATATATATATATATATATATATATATATATATATATATAAACGTATATTAATTTTTAAGTATATATATATATATATATATATATATATATATATAGAGAGAGAGAGAGAGAGAGAGAGAGATTTAACAGAAAAAGATTGTAATCATAGAGAGAGATTAAGAGAAAGAAAAATAAAGAGAGAGAGAAAGAGAGAGAAATTCAAGATTACAAAATCAATATAAGATTATAAAATGATGTTTCCATTTACAGTTATACAAGAAAAGAGAAGCACAGAAGAGGTGCAAGATGGGGAATCTGCTTACCCACAATATTATGACTGGAGTAAGTGATCAAAAAATAGATTTATTTGAATCAATGTATATATTAAGTGGATTTTGGAAACTTTGGTAATGCTGTTGCTGATTCTTGAAATACCAATGTGTTACTATTTCCTATTAGCATTGAAATAAAAAACATTTACATCTATAATTTCTATATTAATATTTTTTTGTTGTTTTTTTATAGTTCCAGATGATGATAAGATTTAGGTCAAAAGCAGAAACAGGACTCATAATCAATTACTCTACAGTGAGGAAAATGAGAATGAAATGTGAAAAATTTTAAAAAATATTTATGTGTATTATAACTTTATGAATGTGAGAATATATTTTTTTTATTTTATATTTACAATAAATGAATATATTTATTAGTGTCTTTAATAAAGTTATAATATCTTATCAATTAAAAGCTAACAAGATTAGAGCTCAATGTGTCAACAGTTCAAGTTTTTTGAATAGGAGTCAAATGGTCTGCAGGGGGTGTGTAAAGGAGATAAACGAAAGTGGACTTTGTATTGTGTAGCATTGGTAAAATCAGATTTTAATTTCTATAACTTTTAACATAATAATGTTTTCAGAGATGTTATTACCATGTATTAGCATGATTTATAATAATGTTAAATTAAATGTTAAATTAAAAGAAATTACATTATATTACATTAATATAATAAAAAATATAATTAAATATTCTAAAACAACTTCTATAGTTTAAAACATAATTACAGTAAAAAAAAAAATTTGCATTTTGACGAAGATGAGATTATATATTAGGCGCATATATAATAATAACGGAGAGATTTATCATTAATCCGCCGCATCTCGACTTTGGAAATTAGCATGTTAATATGACCCATTTTATGATAAATATTGGTGCACAGGTGCGCCTTGCCGAGGGATTTCACAAAACAATGATAAATGGAGCCCTTGATAAACTATACCAAACTTTTTTATAACATATTTTCCCATTAAGGAATTTAATTACAAAGCTGAGAAAGTAAGAAAACAAATTTTTGCAGTCCATTTTAATTTATATATGGCTAGATTACGAGTTTTTTGTTTTGAGCTGTGCGTGGTAACGAGCAGTTTTCACTCACCGCTCACCTACCTACAGCGCTGGTATTACGGCTTTTTACAAACCCCGCGTTAAAAGACAAGAAGTGAGCGTTGAGCAAAATTGTGCTACTTACCGCACTCCAATACCTGCGCTGCTTAAGTCAGCGGTGAGCTGGTCGTACGTGCTTGTGCACGATTTCCCCATAGGAATCAACGGGGAGAGCTGGCTATGAAAAAGTCTAACACCCTAAACCTAAGTCTAACTCTAAACCTTACACCCCCTAACTTAAATCAAATTACAATAAATCGAAATAAAATTACTAAAATTAGCTAAATTATTCCTATTTAAAACTAAATACTTACCAATAAAATAAACCCTAAGCTAGATAAAATATAACTAATAGTTACATTGTAGCTAGCTTAGGGTTTATTTTTATTTTACAGGCATTTTTGTATTTATTTTTAACTAGGTAGAATAGTTACTAAATAGTCATTAACTATTTAATAACTACCTAGCTAAAATAAATAAAAAAGTACCTGTAAAATAAAACCTAACCTAAGTTACAATAACACCTAACACTACACTATGATTACTTTAACTAAATTAAATAAAATTACCTAAATTAAATTAAATTAGCTAAAGTACAAAAAACCCCCACTAAATTTCAGAAAATAATAAACAAATTACAGATATTTAAATAATCTAATAGGCCTATCAAAATAAAAAAAGCCCCCCCCCAAAAAAAAAACAAAAAAAAACCCTAGCCTAAACTAAACTACCAATAGCCCTTAAAAGGGCCTTTTGTGGGACATTGCCCCAAAGTAATCAGCTCTTTATCCTGTAAAAAAAAATACAAACACCCCCCCAACAGTAAAACCCACCACCCACACAACCAACCCCCCCCAAATAATACTATCTAAAAAAAAACTAAGCTCCCCATTGCCCTGAAAAGGGCATTTGGATGGGCATTGCCCTTAAAAGGGCAGTTAGCTCTTTTGCGGCCCAAAGTCCCTAACCTAAAAATAAAACCCACCCAATACACCCTTAAAAAAACTAACACTAACCCCCTGAAGATCGACTTACTTTTCTGAAGATCTGACATCCATCCTCAAGGAAGCAACAGAAGTCTTCATCCAACCAGGCCAAAATGGTCCTCCAGACAGGCAGAAGTCTTCATCCAGACAGCATCTTCTATCTTCATTGATCCGATGCGGAGCGGCCCCATCTTTAAGACATCTGACGCGGAGCATCCTCTTCATCCGACGGACTAACAACGAATGACGGTACCTTTAAGTGATGTCATCCAAGATGGCATCCCTTAGATTCCGATTGGCTGATAGAATGTTCCAATCAGCCAATAGAATGTGAGCTCAATCCTATTGGCTGATTTGATCAGCCAATAGGATTGAACTTCAATCCTATTGGCTGATTGCATCAGCCAATTGGATTTTTTCTACATTAATTCCGATTGGCTGATAGAATTCTATCAGCCAATCGGAATCTAAGGGACGCCATCTTGGATGACATCACTTAAAGGTACCGTCATTCGTCGTTAGTCCATCGGATGAAGAGGATGCTCCACATCGGATATCTTGAAGATGGAGCTGCTCCGTGTCGGATGGATGAAGATAGAAGATGCCGTCTGGATGAAGACTTCTGCCTGTCTGGAGGACCACTTCTCCCGGCTTGGATGAAGACTTCTCCCGGCTTCGTTGAGTACTTCGGCCCGGTTGTATGAAGACTTCTGCCGCTTCCTTGAGGATGGATGTCGGATCTTCAGAATAGTAACTCGATCTTCAGGGGGTTAGTGTTAGGTTTTTAAAGGGTGTATTGGGTGGGTTTTATTTTTAGGTTAGGGACTTTGGGCCGCAAAAGAGCTAACTGCCCTTTTAAGGGCAATGCCCATCCAAATTCCTTTTTCAGGGCAATGGGGAGCTTAGGTTTTTTTAGATAGTATTTTATTTGGGGGGTTGGTTGTGTGGGTGGTGGGTTTTACTGTTGGGGGGGTTGCTTGTATTTTTTTTACAGGTAAAAGAGCTGATTACTTTGGGACAATGCCCTGCAAAAAGGCCCTTTTAATGGCTATTGGTAGTTTAGTTTGGGCTAGGGTTTTTTTTATTTTGGGGGGCTTTTTTATTTTGATAGGGCTATTAGATTAGGTGTAATGAGTTTAAATATCTGTAATTTGTTTATTATTTTCTGTAATTTAGTGTTTGTTTGTTTTTTACTTTAGCTAATTTAATTTAATTTAGGTAATTGTATTTAATTTAGTTAATTTATTTAATTATAGTGTAGTGTTAGGTGTTATTGTAACTTAGGTTAGGTTTTATTTTACAGGTACTTTTGTATTTATTTTAGCTAGGTAGTTATTAAATAGTTAATAACTATTTAATAACTATTCTACCTAGTTAAAATAAATACAAATTTACCTGTAAAATAAAAATAAACCCTAAGCTAGCTACAATGTAACTATTAGTTATATTGTAGCTAGCTTAGGGTTTATTTTATAGGTACGTATTTAGTTTTAGATAGGAATAATTTAGTTAATGATAGGAATTTTTATTTAGATTTATTTTAATTATATTTAAGTTAGGGGGTGTTAGGGTCAGGGTTAGACTTGGATTTAGGGGTTAATACATTTTGTATAGTGGCGGCGACGTTGGGGGCGGCAGATTAGGGGTTAATACATGTAGGTAGGGGGCGGCGATGTTAGGGATGGCAGATTAGGGGTTAATAATATTTAACTAATGTTTGCAAGGTGGGAGTGTGGCGGTTTAGGGGATATGTTTATTATAGTGGTGGCGACATTGGGGGCGGCAGATTATGGGTTAATAAGTGTAGGTAGGTTGTGGCGACATTGGGGACGGCAGATTAGGTGTTAATAAATATAATGTATGTGTCGGTGATGTTGGGGGCAGCAGATTAGGGGTTCATAAATATAATGTAGGTGGCGGCGTTGTCCGGAGCGGCAGATTATGGGTTAAAAATATTATTTTAGTGTTTGCGATGCGGGAGGGCCTCGGTTTAGGGGTTAATAGATAGTTTATGGGTGTTAGTGTACTTTTAAGCACTTTAATTATGAGTTTTATGTTACAGGGTTGTACCATAAAACTCTTAACCACTGACTTTTAAATGCATTAGGGATCTTGACAGGGTAGGGTGTACCGCTCACTTTTTGGTCTCCCAGGACAGACTCGTAATATCAGCGCTATGGAAGTCCCATAGAAAAAAAGACTTTACGAAGTTTTTGTAAGTCGTTTTGCGGTAAGGCCAAAGAAGTGTGTGGTACACCTATACCTGCAAGACTCGTAATACCAGCGGGCGTAAAAAAGCAGCGTTAGGACCTCTTAACGCTGCTTTTTTACCTTAACGCACAACTCGTAATCTAGCCAATAGTTTGATAATTATGTGGCTTGATATTGTTGTTGCAAACAGTGCAATCACTAGAGAAAAATCCCCAAGTATTGTGAACATTACCATAATTTTAACATTAATAAAAAAAAAAATTCTAGTATTGTGTATCCAAGTGATTAATTCCAACTAATGATGTTATTTTTAATTAAAAAAAAATATTTTTTTGTCCGTTTGTCTTTCTTCTTATTATATAGCTTACCTTTTTTATAGCCTCAGCTGTCAGTTGCTGGAGAGATGGAGAAGCAATGGAACGAAGACTGGTATTTCCAAAATATGGATTTTGAATGTCAATATAAGCCACAGCATTGTTCTGAAGAATTTTTTCAAATTCCTGTTGTGGATATGAAATAGTTACATTAAAGATGCATGAAAAACACATTCTTTGTCCAGCATTCTGGTATGGGCAGTTACTTCTATACACATCTATTTATGTAACAGTAAATCTAATTCCCATTTATCAGCAACAAAATCAACACTTCCACTATGTAAGTACTTAAAAGTGCCTCAGTAATACAATGTTCAGTCATCTGAAAATGTTTTAAAATATTGTCTTGACATAAGAAACACATCAAGCATAGTTATTGCTAATGCAGCCTGCTCTTTACTAAACAGCTGCATCTGTATTGCCATAGCAATGGAATATTTTAATTCATTTTAAGAGATAAATAGAACATCAGTTGCATGAAAAACTGAGTGGTTTGACCATTCTAATAATTTATTTAGCAATTAGAAAATTTGCATGAAATGCTTATATGAATCACTTAGATCTAGTTATATTTGTACAAACGTGTATTTTACGCCGATAATGATTTTTTTTTTTTTCAAATTCAAGTGTAGTCATAGCTAAGAAACTTAAAGAGACATTACAGCTCCATGGTAAAGCACAGCTGTCAATTGGCAGGTTGTTTGACTGCCCAAAATGATAGGCTCCCCAGTGGTTTCCAGAATGGGAGTTGCAATGCTTATTGCTTCAGAGAGGAACTTTACCTTTATAACCTTTTTAGGAGTGAAACGCAAGTGTAAAGATTATAATTCAGGCACAGTTGCTTTACCACATTGGATTAAAGGGACAGTATACACTCATTTTCATATAACTGCATGTAATAGACACTACTATAAAGAATAAGATGCACAGATACTGATATAAAAATCCAGTATAAAACTGTTTAAAAACTTACTTAGAAGCTGTCAGTTTGGCTCTGTTGAAAAGGTAGCTGGAAAGCCCACTGCAAGTGGCAAATAAGACACTCCCCCTGCCCCTTATTTTGCATATGAAAAGACCCTTTACACAAACAGGAGCAAGCTGGAGTAGGTAGTCGAGCGTATTCACATAAAACTTTGGGGCTTGGTTAGGAGTCTGAAAATCAGAGCAATGTTATTTAAAAATAAGCAAAACTATACATTAATTTAAAAAAAAAACTTTATGGGCTATATAAATAGATCATCTACAAAACATTTATGCAAAGAAAAAATGAGTGTATAATGTCCCTTTAAATGTTTTTAGCACACCAGAAACTTTTAAATGAGCCCAATATTTTAAATGAGAAGCAGTAGTAATGTGTTAATTGTGCTTGTAGTACAAGTTATCAGTTCCGTTTGGCACTCGTTAAAAATAAAATAAAAAAACACATTTTCATATTCACCTCTTTTGGAAATCTGCTCTTAATGTGCTTTTAAATACAATTTAAAAATAAATTAATGGAGGTGAACTAAAAAATGTGAAACCATGGGTCAATAAAGATAAAAGGTTTTGTAGAAGGGTTAATGAGATAAGGCATATGACAAGAAGGCAGGAGTAGGAAGGGGTCATTGTGTATCTGTGTGTGTGTTAAAGGGACATTATACACTCATGTTTTCTTTGCATAAATGTTTTGTAGATGATCTATTTATATAGCCCATAAAGTTTTGTTTTTTAAAAAAATGTATAGTTTTGGCTATTTTTAAATAGCATTGCTCTGATTTTCAGACTCCTAACCAAGCCCCAAAGTTTTAGGAGAATACCGTCAGATTTTTACTCCAGCTTGTTCATGTTTGTGTAAATGGTCTTTTCAAATGCAAAAGAAGGGGGAGTGTCTTATTTCCCACTTGCTGTGTGCTTTCCAGATACATTATCAACAGCGCTAAACTGAGAGCTTCTAAGTAAGTTTTTAAACAGTTTTATACTGGATTTTTATATGAGTATCTATGCATCTTATTCTTTATAGTAGTATCTATTGCATGCAGTTATATGAAAATTGGTGTATACTGTCCCTTTAAGGCTCCTATGTAAAATTATCATTGAAAGTGTATAGCAAAAAAACCTAATGAAAAACTACTACTTAAACTACATAAAATGAATAATATTGGCCCTTATAAAAATGTATTATCTGAGGGAAATTATGCATCCGCTTTATCTGACATGAATTCTGTAGCACGCTATACTACTGCATGCACAATAAGTATCAACCATTGAATTGTAATCTAAATTAAAAAATGCAAGCAGCATGGATTATGCTTCAGTAATGCTAAATCATCATACTACTTGCATTTGTGTGCAAAAATGGCATGCTCTAATGAATTAGAAAATTTAATTTTTGCATTATCATGACCATTTAATTACTTATAATATCCTTGATCTTATTTAAAGGGCCATCATAGTGGAAACATTACATGCTCAAATTTGTTAGCGCATGTAAATTTAACACTAATGTCAGAACTTTTTTTTGGGAGGGGGGATTTTTTTTTCTGAGTGTTAGAATTAAGGCATGTTGTGCTTTTAAGAAGACTTTGGAGATTTGCTGCATTAGGTTTTTTTTGCCTTTGAGGAGGCCTATGGGTTCTATTAAAGGGGCATTAAACCCAAACATTTTCTTTCATGATTCAGGTAGAAAATACAATTTTAAACAACATTCCAATGTACTTCTATTATCTAATTTGCTTCATTCTTTAGATATCCTTTGTTAAAGAAATAGCAATGCCCATGGGTGAGCCAATCACATGAGGCATCTATGTGCAGCCACCAATCAGAAGCTACTGAGCATATCTAGATATACTTTTCAGGAAAGAATATCAAGACAATGAAACAAATTAGATAATAGAAGTAAATTGGAAAGTTGTTTAAAATGGTATTCTCTATCTGAATCATGAAAGAAAAAATGTGGGTTTAATGTCCCTTTAAGCTTTAAAGAGACATTAAACACTAAATAAATGATAGATAGAATGATGCATTCAAAGAAAAGATTGGTCTAAGAATAACATTTACATGTATTTTTTAAAGTTTCATTAGTTGCTTAAGCAGTGACAAAATAAGTGTTTCAATCTTACTGATACACAGAGACGCCTCTCTCTTGTTTGCCTCCTTTCATTCTAGAACCATCGACATTAAAGTGTGAAGAGAGTGCAGCCATCTCTGCATGAGAGCAGTGGATTGAAGCCGTCACAGCCCGGCTACTTAGCCATCTGAAAGACCACCACTATTGGAACATTACATTAGTAGTGGATTTATCTGGACATTCTGTATTGTATCCTATATTGCATTAGTGTGACTAAAAATATATCTATTCACACGTACGTGCATGTGTGCTTATACTTATATATACCCGTATGTCTATATAATCCCACACATTTATATATATTTTCAATATTACCTATCCTTTTTAAAATGTATGTGTGCCCCTTAGCGCCCCCTATTGAGGTGTATAATTATATCCTTTGTATAAAGTTAACTTAGGTTACTTTCTATACTGTGGTCAATTAGGGACAGTTAAAAATAGGTCACTAGAGTGTGCAGCCAATGGGTGTATGGAATATAACAGTGTTCTGCACTTCCATTTATAACAGGAATAGAGAAAGAATTCAGTTGCCATGTTTGGTCAAATAACTCTAATACCGCTTTCTATTGCATAGCTACTGTGGGGCAGATTACGAGTGGAGTACTAACTGTTCCACACGAGCGATAAGGGGTTTATCACAGGTGTTTGCTTGCGTTGGAAGTAGCATGTGTATTACAAGCTGAAAGTATTGCTCGAGCGCAATTAAATTTAACATGTGTCGGGTTATCGCAACCTCAGACCTCTAGTTAAAGTGAATGTCAACTTTCACAAATGAAAGCCCTGTTTTTAAAAATACTATTAAAAACAGGGGCACTTTCATTCATGAAAGTTTACATTGAAGCCATTTTTTTAAAAATACTTACCTTCTTCATAGCAAGCTAGGAACACCGGAGCAGCGATTCCCCCGCCTCCAGGTCGTCTCTTCTTAAGTCAGAAATGACGCATCCGGCTTCCTCCAATAACGGCTTCCCTCCCAGAGCAAACATTGCCTGAAGCCACGCTGTGATTGGAGGAAGCCGGATTAGTAATTTCTGAAGTAAGAAGAAACTTCATGGGAGCGGGGGAATTGTTGCTCCGGTGTTCCTTGCTTGCTATGAAGAAAAGGTATGTATTTAAAAAAAACGGCTTCAATGTAAACTTTCATGAAAGAAATATATATATATATATTACCAAAAAAACATCATACATATATATAGCAATATGTATTTATGAATACATATAACATATTCTTCTATGTGAAGAACATTGAAATGGGAAATATTAATATTTCATGTCGAGGTAGTGCACTTGGTCAAACGTGATTGGGTGTAGGGTGTTTTTTCCACTTTTCTATGGGGGAATACGTTATCACGATCACGATATTGTAATCAGCTTTTTGCACGTGTCAGTTTAGTGCACAAGCGAAAACTTTTCATTTTCAACTTGTAATATACGAGGTATTCAATGCACACAAAAAAACGTACTTCTAACAGAGTTTGCGTGCAAGCCTAAGTGGTAATTACCATTGTACTCAAAGGTTTAAATTTATTAAATGTTGAGCGGACAAATTTATTAAATTTCACTGTCTGCATTTATCAGTGCACAATAATTTCTAGTGAAAATGCTTGTAAAATGCCGCCCCATGCTCACTGGAGGCCAATCGGCCACTAGCAGAGGCTGTCATTTATCCCAATCGGATCAGATCAGGATAATTTCAATCCGCCACCTAAAAGGTGGCGGACAGGTTAAGAAGTAGCGGTCTTATGACCGCTGCTTCTTAACTTCCGCTTCCGGAAGTTAAGTCTTTTTAAGTCTACTTTGATTTAACATATTTTTTTACTATATCAGCACTGTTTCATAAAACACATTGGGCTAGATTACAAGTGCCACTGTAAATGTTGTTTTATTGCTATCGAAAAAATCGACCTAGCATTTTCACCTTCCCATAGAAGTCAATGAACCCTTGCATTCCTATTGGCTGATTTGAATCTTCAAATTCAGATCAGTCAATGGAATGAAAGCTTTTTCCTTTCATTCTATTGGCTGATTTGAATTTGAAGATTCAAATCAGCCAATAGAAATGCAAGGGTACCTTTATATAAAAGGGGTACCTTGCAGTCACTATTTAATGTGCTGCTAGAGACCGGATGAAGGAGCTCCGTGTTGAAGATCTGAAGAGGACCACTGATGTTGCTCCCATTGCCGCTGACCTCGCCACTGACACCGTTGGGATGAAGATGGAAGAAGATGGACAAGCAATGAAGATTGATGAAGATAGAGCGGTGCCCATCATCATCAGTGAGTCCTAACTTTGGGGTTAGTGTTTTTTTTAGGGGGTGGTTTTTTTTATAGATTAGTTTTTTTTTAGGGGGGCAGCAAAAGAGCAGAATGCCCTTTTAAAGGCAATGCCCATCCAAATGCCCTTTTTGGGAAAATAGGTAATTCATTTTGTCTGTTTTTGTTAGGTTTTTGTTTATTTTGGGGGGGTGGGGGTTGTAATGTTAGGGGGTTAGAGTTTTTTAATTCAAAAGATCTGATTGCTTTAGGGAAATGCCCTATAAAAGGCCCTTTTAAGGGCTATTGTTTATTTTTAGATTAGTTTTTTTATTTTGGGGTGTTTATTTTAAAGGGGTATTAGAATAGGATTTTTTTTTATTTTTGGTCATTTTTTTTATTTTCTGTAATTGTAGGATTTTTTTATAATGGTAGTATTTTTTTATTTTTTTAATGGTAGGATTTGTTTTCGGTAATGGTAGGTTTTATCTTTCAGTAATGGTAGTTGTTTTTTTTTTTTAAAGGTACGATTTTGGTTTTTTTTTGCGCTAGCGGTAATCCGAAAAGTGCAAAAATCCCAAGCGGAATTTTCACATGCTTGTGCATGTGTTCCCCATTGAAATCAATGGAGAAAAAAAAGTTAAAAAAACACCCTACTCACGCAAATGACCTATCATTTTTGCCTTCCCATAGATGTCAATGGACTCTTGTATTCCTATTGGCTAATTTGAATCTTCAAATTCAAATCAGCCAATGGAATGAAAGCTTTTTCCTTTCATTCTATTGGCTGATTTTAATTTGAAGATTCAAATCATCCAATAGGAATGCAAGGGTACCCCTATATAAAAGGGGTACCTTGCATTCACTATTTAATGAGCGGCTGGAGACCGGATGAAGAGGGAGCTCCATGTTGAAGATCTGAAGAGTACCACCAATTTTGCCCCTGATCTCGTCGCCGACACTGTAGTTAGAAGATGGACCACAGTTGGGATGAAGAAGATGAACAAGCAATGAAGATTGATGAAGAAAGAGCGCAGCCCATCATCATCAGTGAGAACTAACTTTGGGGTTAGTGTTTTTTTTGTTTGTTTTTTTTAGGTGTTTTTTTATAGATTAGGTTTTTTGGGGGGGCAGCAAAAGAGTTGAATGCCCTTTTAAAGGCAATGCCCATCCAAATGCCCTTTTTGGAGCAATAGGTAATTTGCTGCTTTTTTTGTTAGGTTTTTTAGTTTTGGGGGGGTGTTTTTTAAATCAAAAGATCTGATTGCTTTAGGGAAATGCCCTAAAAAAGGCCCTTTTAAGGGCTATTGTTAGTTTATTTTTAGATTCAATTTTTTATTTTGGGGTGTTTATTTTTAAGAGGTATTACAATAGAATTAATTTTTTTATTTTTCGTAAATTTGTTTTTTATTTTCTGTAATTGTAGATTTTTTATTTTTTGTAATAGTAGTATTTTATTATTTTTTTTTTAAATGGTAGGATTTTTTTTTATGGTAATACTAAGTTTTTATCTTTCAGTAATGGTAGTTTTTTTTAAAGGTAAGATTAGGTTTTTATTTAATTTTTCAGCTAAGTTTTTTTTATTTTAAGGTAGTTAGAATATTTTTAGTTAATTTTTGGGTATTTTAATTTGGGTTAAGTTAGGGGGTGTTAGGTTAGGGGGTTTAGCTGTTAGTTTATAATTTTGTAAAGTGGGTGGATGGTGGTGTAGGAGTTAATAATTAGATACTTTGCGATGTAGGGGGAGGGCAGTTTTGGGGTTAATAGTAATATTAAGTGTTTGTGATGTGGGGAGATAGCAGTTTAGGGGAAAATAGTGTAGTTTATGAGTGTAAGTGTACTTTGTTATGTATTTTTGTTGTGTTTTGTGCAACTTTTCGCCTAGATTTAGAGTTCTGCGGCCAAAGGGGTGCATTAGCTACGCATGCTTTTTTTCCCCCGCACCTTTTAAACAACGCTGGTATTTAGAGTTCTCGGAAGGGCTGTGTTAGGCTCCAAAAAGGTAACGTACAGGCATATTTACCGCCACTGCAACTCTCAATACCAGCAGTGCTTACGGACGCGGACAGCTTAAAAAAACGTGCTCGTGCATGATTCCCCCATAGGAAACAATGGGGCAGTTTGAGCTGAAAAAAAACTTAACACCTGCAAAACAGCAGCTTTCAGCTCCTAACGCAGCCCCATTGTTTCCTATGGGGAAACACTTCCTAAGTCTACACCTAACACCCTAACATGTACCCCGAGTCTAAACACCCCTAGCCTTACACTTATTAACCCCTAATCTGCCGCCCCCGCTATCGCTGACCCATGCATATTATTTTTAACCCCTAATCTGCCGCTCCGTACACCGCCGTAACCTATGTTATCCCTATGTACCCCTAATCTGCTGCCCCTAACACTGCCGACCCCTATATTATATATATTAACCCCTAATCTACCGCCCCCAACGTCGTCGCCACCTACCTACATTTATTAACCCCTAATCTGCCAACCGGACCTCGCCGCCACTATAATAAATGTATTAACCCCTAAAGCTAAGTCTAACTCTAACCCTAACACCCCCTAAGTTAAATATAATTTTATTCTAACAAAATAAAATAATTCTTATTAAATAAATTAATCCTATTTAAAGCTAAATACTTACCTGTAAAATAAACCCTAATATAGCTACAATATAAATAATAATTATATTGTAGCTATTTTAGGATTAATATTTATTTTACAGGCAACTTTGTATTTATTTTAACTAGGTACAATAACTATTAAATAGTTAATAACTATTTAATAGTTACCTAGTTAAAATAATTACAAAATTACGTGTAAAATAAATCCTAACCTAAGTTACAATTAAACCTAACACTACACTATCAATAAATTAATTAAATAAACTATCTACAATTATCTACAATTAAATCAACTAAACTAAATTACAAAAACAAACAAACACTAAATTACAAAAAAACAAACACTAAATTACAAAAAATAAAAAAAGATTACAAGAATTTTAAACTAATTACACCTACTCTAATCCCCCTAAAATAATAACAAAGCCCCCAAAATAAAAAAATGCCCTACCCTATTCTAAAATAAAATGTTAACAGCTCTTTTACCTTACCAGCCCTTAAAAGGGCCTTTTACCATGCCCCAAAGAAAACAGCTCTTTTGCATTTAAATAAACATACAATACCCCCCCAACATTACAACCCACCACCCACATACCCCTAATGTAACCCAAACCCCCCTTAAAAAACCTAACACTAAGCCCCTGAAGATCTTCCTACATTGTCTTCACCACGCCGGGTATCACCGATCCGTCCAGAAGAGGGTCTGAAGTCTTCCTCCTATCCGGCAAGAAGAGGTCCAGAAGAGGGTCCGAAGTCTTCATCCTATCCGGCAAGAAGAGGAGATCCGGACCGGCAAACATCTTCATCCAAGCGGCATATTCTATCTTCTTCCATCTGGCGCGGTGCGGGACCATCTTGAAGCAGCCGACGTGGATCCATCCTCTTCTTCCGACGTCCTAAGTCCGAAAGAAGGTTCCTTTAAATGACGTCATCCAAGATGGCGTCCCTCGAATTCCGATTGGCTGATAGGATTCTATCAGCCAATTGGAATTAAGGTAGGAAAAATCTGATTGGCTGATTGAATCAGCCAATCAGATTCATGTTCAATCGGATTGGTTGATCCAATCAGCCAATCTGATTGAGCTCGCATTCTATTGGCTGTTCCGATCAGCCAATAGTATGCGAGCTCAATCTGATTGGCTGATTGGATCAGCCAATCCGATTGAACTTGAATCTGATTGGCTGATTCAATCAGCCAATCCGATTTTTCCTACCTTAATTGCGATTGGCTGATCTTGGATGACGTCATTTAAAGGAACCTTCATTCGGACTTAAAATGTCGGAAGAAAAGGATGGATCCGCGTCGGCTTCTTCAAGATGGTGCCGCTCCACGCCGGATGGAAGAAGATAGAAGATGCCGCTTGGATAAAGATGTTTGCCGGTCCGGATCTCCTCTTCTTGCCGGATAGGATGAAGACTTCGGACCCTCTTCTGGACCTTTTCTTGCCGGATAGGAGGAAGACTTCGGACCCTCTTCTGGACGGGATCGGTGATACCCGGCGTGATGAAGACAAGGCAGGAAGATCTTCAGGGGCTTAGAGTTAGGTTTTTTAAGGGGGGTTTGGGTTAGATTAGGGGTATGTGGGTGGTGGGTTGTAATGTTGGGGGGGGTATTGTATGTTTATTTAAATGCAAAAGAGCTGTTTTCTTTGGGGCATGCCTCGCAAAAGGCCCTTTTAAGGGCTGGTAAGGTAAAAGAGCTGTTAACTTTTTATTTTAGAATAGGGTAGGGCATTTTTTTATTTTGGGGGCTTTGTTATTTTTTTAGGGGGCTTAGAGTAGGTGTAATTAAATTCTTGTATTCTTTTTTTATTTTTTGTAATTTAGTGTTTGTTTTTTTTGTAATTTAGTGGGGTTTTTTTTTTGTAATTTAGTTTAGTTGATTTAATTGTAGATAATTTTAGATAGTTTATTTAATTAATTTATTGATAGTGTAGTGTTAGGTTTAATTGTAACTAAGGTTAGGATTTATTTTACAGGTAATTTTGTAATTATTTTAACTAGGTAACTATTAAATAGTTATTAACTATTTAATAGCTATTGTACCTGGTTAAAATAAATACAAAGTTGCCTGTAAAATAAATATTAATCCTAAAATAGCTACAATATAATTATTATTTATATTGTAGCTATATTAGGGTTTATTTTACAGGTAAGTATTTAGATTTAAATAGGAATAATTTATTTAATAAGATTTATTTTATTTTGTTAGATTTAAATTATATTTAACTTAGGGGGTGTTAGGGTTAGACTTAGCTTTAGGGGTTAATACATTTATTATAGTAGCGGCGAGGTCTGGTCGGCAGATTGGGGTTAATACTTGAAGTTAGGTGTCGGCGATGTTAGGGAGGGCAGATTAGGGGTTAATACTATTTATTATAGGGTTTTTGAGTCGGGAGTGAGGCGGATAAGGGGTTAATACATTTATTATAGTAGCGGTGAGGTCCGGTTGGCAGATTAGGGGTTAATAATTGTAGGTAGGTAGCGGGGGTAATAAATATTATGTAGGGGTCGGCAATGTTAGGGGCAGCAGATTAGGGGTACATAGGGATAATGTAGGTTGCGGCGGTGTGCGGTCGGCAGATTAGGGGTTAAAAAAAATTAATAGAGTGGTGGCGATGTGGGGGGGGCCTCGGTTTAGGGGTATATAGGTAGTTTATGGGTGTTAGTTTACTTTAGAGCACAGTAGTTAAGAGCTTTATGAACCGGCGTTAGCCCAGAAAGCTCTTAACTCCTGGCTTTTTTCTGCGGTTGGAGTTTTGTCGCTCGAGTTCTAACGCTCACTTCAACCAAGACTCTAAATACCGGCGTTAGAAAGATCCCATTGAAAAGATAGGATACGCAATTGACGTAAGGGGATCTGCGGTATGGAAAAGTTGCAGCTTTAAAGTGAACGTTAGACCCTTTCCTGACTGACTCTCAATACCAGCGGGCGGCCAAAACCAGCGTTAGGCCCCCCTAACGCTGGTTTTGACGGCTAACGCAAAACTCTAAATCTAGGCGTTTGATTTTTGGAACCCAGTTTACCACAGCTCTTAGATCACAGTAAGGATTAAAGTGGAAAAGTCGATTGCACTAGTGCAATCCTGATTTCTCAGCGGAAGGAAAGTGGCTCACAAAATCATGATTGCGCTAGCACAAAACTATTTGCACCACACTTGTAATCTAGCCCATAGACTTATTGAGTTGTCAGGGTTAAAATTACATACTCTAACAAATTACAGCATTCCATTTTTCCTATATAATTAATAGTCCTTTAACACAGAGATTTAGAGTACTTAGATTTAAAAAACAAAACAAAAAAAAAACAAAAAAAAAACACTGAAATATAGTTAAAGGGACAGTCACGTCCAAAATAAACTTTCATGATTCAGATAGGGCATGTCATTTTAAACAACTTTCCAATTTACTTTTATCACCAATTTAGCTTTTTTCTCTTGGTATTCTTTGTTGAAAGCTAAACCTAGGTAGGCTCATATGCTAATTTCTTAGACCTTGAAGGCCACCTCTAATCTAAATGCATTTTGACAGTTGTTTCACCACTATGTGGTATTAGTTCATGTGTGTCATATAGATAACATTGAGCTCACTCACGCACGTGAAGTTACCTAGGAGTAAACAATGATTGGCTAAAATGCAAATCTGTCAATAAATCCTGAAATAAGGGGGCTGTTTGCAGAGGCATAGATACAAGGTAATTAGAGAGATAAAATGTGTATTATTATAACTGTGTTGATTATGCAAATCTGGGGAATGGCTAATAAAGGGATTATGTATCTTTTTAAAAAACAATAATTCTGGTGTTGACTGTCCCTTTAAGTACAACAGTTTAAAACACTATTTGGCATCTTAATGGATTAAAAAACAATATAATTCTTGTTTTAAAATACATATTACTATAAATACTTATATTACATTATACTGTATAAATACAAAAAAGAGGAAGTTAAAAAAAAAAACTACTTCTGCATTATTTACCATAGTTGGGATAGAAACACAAGTTACAATAGACGATACTTAAAACATTGTTATTTTTGACGAGATATTGAAAAAACAATTCAAGCTATAAAGATTACTGAAACTCATATTTGTGGCCATGTTTTTTCCAATAACATACATAATATTTAATATCAGATATCAAATAACTGAGTCTATGAAATGATTTGTAATAATTTTTTGTTTATATTTACCTTGCCCCATTTGTATGAGCCAATGTTTCCAAATGGGTTGCCACCCCATGAGCAGAAAATAATTGTCCTCTTTGGTCTCCATCCTTTATTGGTCTTTAGCAGCATGGATTCAATAATTGACGCCATTATTGCAGCACCACTTGCCCATTCTTGTCCAGTAGCACTAGGGCTGCCAAGTATTATATATCTATCTAGAAAGAAAAACACATTTATTTTCATGTAATTAGAATCAAAATGATAAAGAACCCCATGTTGTTATTTTTTATACCATCAACATGATACAATAAATAAATAACTAAATCTTTTACAACGTAAAATTCCAGCATGCCTACTAATAGTTTTGGGATTGTACTATAAACCTGTTTGTGTTTATGGGAATTATATTGTTGATGTTATTATGAGTAGATTGAATATGTTTACAATATCAACCAGATTCACTATTTTCAGTTAGTGTCAATAAAAGATATTTTCAATCCATAATTTTCTGAATTTTGTTAAAGGAACATTAAAGATAAAGAAAATGAGAATGCCTACTGCCCTTACATGCAGATATGCATGCAGAACTGCAGCATCAGTTTTATTGCTGTGAAAAACTGAGACTGAGGAACAAACTCCATAACCTTAAAGGGACAGTCAAGTCAAAATTAAACTGTCATGATTCTGTTAGGGCATGCAATTTTAAACAACTTTCCAATTTACTTTCATCATCAAATTTGCTTTGTTCTCTTGGAATTTTTTGTTGAAAGCTAAACCTAGGTATGCTCATTTGCTAATTTCTAAGCCCTTAAAGGCCGCCTCTCATCTCAGTGCATTTTGACAGTTTTTCACAGCTAGACCGCTCTGACTATCTAAAATGTAAGTCTGTCAAAAGAACTGAGATAAGGGGACAGTCTGCAGAGGCTTAGATGCAAGGTAAAAAGTACATTAATATAACAGTGTTGGTTATTCAAAACTGGGGAATGGGTAATAAAGGGGTAATCTATCTTTTTAAGCAATAAACATTTTCAAGCATACTGTCCCTTTAATAAAAAAATCATAAAACTAAAAATATTTTTTTTTCTTTTTAAACAATCACAATTGTCAGTTGTTTCTCAGAGGTGAAGATATAATTTTGGCTCACTGATAATTCCTATACTTTATGTGGGACAGTCTTGTCCAGGGTGATCACATTTCAATTTCTTGAAACTTTTCAAAAGATTTTAAGGACCATTTTTTACTTATCAAATTCAACATGAATGTTCATTTCATCATAATTCAAGATGATTTGGAATAATTCTGTCTTGTTGTGCACGTGCAATACACCCTGAAATAGCAACAGAGGCCATTTTAAATGTTTAGATGAATATATGATCTAGATTCATTAACTATTCTATAGTCCTTTGGTATTAGGAGGGCAGAAATGTACATATGTATTTAATAAAAAGATAGGCTTTATTCTGTACAGATGAATGAAATGCAAGTTAACATCTTGCCTCAACATCTACAAATGGCATTTACTAATGTTTTCTTAAAACGTTCCTTTTTATTTTATACTCAAATTTCTATAATTGTAATTTAGAGTACGTTCGTCTTTTAAAATGGGTTTTCTATTACCAATCAAGTTGTCATGAATGTTATTTAACTGTTGTCTATTCCTATCTTGTTTGTTAGAGCCCAAGATCTTTTGCACAGTTGTTTTTTTAAAACAAACAAAAAACAAAACTTAAGGACCAACAATTTGACTAATCATAATTTCTGATTTCTAGAAATCTACCATCTTGTTACAATAATAGAAATTTAGCAAAGACAAACCTGATTTTGTACGATGAGGTTTAGATCGTTTAGACTAAGGGGCCAATGTATGTAGCTGCGAATGCAACTGTTTCCACGCGAGCCTTCAGGGTTTGCCAGAAACATAAGTTAAGAAGCAATGGTCTTAAAGTGAAGGTAAATCTGCTGGCTTTACAACACATCCAAGCATTGTATGTCATTAACATATCCAGATTGCTATATTATTTTATTTAAAAAAAATATTATTATCAGTTTTGTTCTTAGTTTTATAATTCCTACCGTTATCTATCACGCTCCGCCCATCTTCCACTTCCTATCTTTCAGTGAGTTTATGTATAGAGCGGTCCCAACCACTCTATACATAGCTGCAATGCGCGTTCACAAGCTCCAATGGCAATTCAGCTGTTCATTGCAGTTTCATCGTGCTGGGAGTTCTCGGCCAGACAGATAGAGATGTTTTTGTTCATGGATGGAGCGATTGATGGCATTATTGTGTTGTCAATCATTTTGTCCATGAGAAGGGGTAACTTTGTCTAGTTGGGAGTTTTGTGCATGCGCGAATCCGGAACGCGCGATGGCAATTCAGCTTTTCATTGCGGTTTCATCGTGCTGGGAGTTCTTGGTCAGACAGAAATAGATGTTTTTGTTAATGGATGGAGCGATTGATGGCATTATTGTGTTGTCAATCGTTTTGTCCATGAGAAGGGGTAACTTTGTCTGGTTGGGAGTTTTGCGCATGCGCATGCACGAATCTGGAACGCGCAAGCAAAAAAAATTAGGTCATAAAAATATTTCACGCATGCGCAAATCAATCAATAGGCTAATGACGTAGCTGCCCGGCCGCCTAACGGCCAGAAAGTCAATTGGAAGATCACTCAACGTGATCAGGATGTAAAATAAAAAATAAAAAACGGGTTGAGTTGCAAGTTGTCAAAAATTATATTTCATTGCGGTTAAAAATGTATTTAGAACGAAATTTGTAAAAAATCATGAATGAAACTACTATTGATTTTACATGAACTATTTAACTGAGGATAGTGAGGCATGTAACTTTACCTTCACTTTAAGAACGCTAACTCGTCCGCCACCTCTGAGGCATTGGACAGCAATCATCCTGATCGGATACGATTGGGATGATTGACACCCCTGCTAGTGGCTGATTGGCCGCAAATCTGCAGGGGGCAGCATTGCACAAGCATTTCACATCAAAATCTAATAACTTAGTGGTTTCATAATTTACAGTATTACAGTATAAAAACTGTTAAAAGTCCACTAATAGAAGTTGAAGCTATTTTCTTGTTAAGGAAAATGATTCAGTGTTCTTCTTGATTTCAGATGAACATGATTCTTATGGGCATGCAATTTTAAACAACTTTCCAATTTACTTTTATCATCGAATTTGATTTGTTCTCTTCTATTCTTTGTTGAAAACTAAACCTAGGTAGGCTCATACGTTAATTTCTAAGCCCTTGAAGGCTGTCTCTTATTTCAGGGCATTTTGACAGTTTTTAACAGCTAAAGAGTGCTAGGTCATGTGAGCCATATAGATAACATTGTGCTCACAGACGTGGAGTTATTTATGAGTCAGCACTAATTGGCTAAAATGCAAGTCTGCCAAAAGAACTGAAATAAGGGGGCAGTCTGCAGAGGCCTAGATACAAGTTAATCACAGAGGTAAAATGTATATTAATATAACAGTGTTGGTTATGCAAAACTGGGGAATGGGTAATAAAGGGATTATCTATCTTTTTAAACAATAAACATTCTGAAGTAGATTGTCCCTTTAAGCATCTTTCAATTTAAATGTGTTTATCTAGTTTGCTCAGATCTCTTGGTATCCTTATTTGAAAAGGATACCTAGGTAGGCTAAAAAGCAGTAATGCATTACTAGAAGCTAGCTGCTGATTAGTGGTTGCACATAAATGTGTCTTGTTATTGGTTCCCCAAATGTGTTCAGTTAGCTCCCAGCAGTGCACTGCTGCTCATTCAACAAAGATTGAATCAAATTTGGTAACAGAAGTAAATTGGAAAGTTGTTTAAAAAATAATAATCACATGCTCTATCTAAATAAAGAAATAAATACTTGGGATTTCATGTCCTTTTAAAGATGTGAAATGGCCATTGTATTTGTCAGTTTTGGTTTGATTCTTGGATTAGATTGTGATAACAACTTCTTATAGAAACATAAAACCCAAATTATTTTATTTCATGATTCAGACATAGCATACATTTTACACAACTTTCCAATTTGCTTCATACACTTGGTATTCTTTGTTGAAGAAGCAGCAATGCACTGCTGGGAGAAACCTGAACATATCAGGTGAGCCAATGGCAAGTGCCATACATGCACAATTACTATTCAGCAGCTAGCTCCCAGTAGTGCTTGGAAGTACCTGAGCCTACCTAGGTATGATTTTCAACAACAGATACCAAGATAACAAAGCAAATTATATACCAAAGAGTAAATAGGAAAGTTGTGTAAAATTCAAGTTCTATCTCAATCTTTGGAGTTTAATTTTTATTTTTTCTGTTTGTTAAACAACTTAAATCCTGTTTTGGGGATATTTTTGAGTGAAAACTACTTTGTGTTTGGGGATTTTTAGCAGTCAAATCTATTATGATTTCTTTTAAAACAACCTGTCCATAGTGACTGAAAACTGAAATCTCATTATGACTAATTGTGATCAAAGCCATTGGCCTCTAGTTATCAAGCCGTCAACCTCAAATACGCTGGAATTCCGCAGCGTATTTGTGGCGAGGCTGATTTGCCTTAGTTATCAAGCCCTGCTGCCCGGCAAAAGTAGAATATAATGCTGTAAGCTTCGATCCGCTGGACACAGTCCGACACAGATCAATTCTTACATCACTCCAGATGCTCCGAACGCAAGTTCGGCACAATCTGACTACTTTTGCTAGTTATCAAATGACTAGCAGGTATGCTCGGCACTTTTCCGACCCAGCGTGCCTGGTTTTCAATCCGCCGCCCTGGAGGCGGCGGGTTCCCATAGGAATCAATGGGAGTCTGACCATAGCGAAAGTTCATGTTCGCTGCTGCCCGACATCCCATTGATTCCTATGGGAGATGTCTGCACCTAACACCCTAACATGTACCCCGAGTCTAAACACCCCTAATCTGTCCCCCCCTACACCGCCGCAACTAAATAAATGTATTACCCCCTAAACCGCAGCTCCCGGAGCCCACCGCCACTCTAATAAACTGATTAACCCCTAAACCGCCGCTCCCGGACCCCGCCGCCACTATAATAAATATGTTAACCCCTAAACCGCCGCTCCCGGACCCCGCTGCCACTATAATAAATATGTTAACCCCTAAACTGCCGCTCCCGGACCCCGCCGCAACTATAATAAATACGTTAACCCCTAAACCGCCGCTCCCGGACCCCGCCGCAACTATAATAAAATTATTAACCCCTAAACCTAAGTCTAACCCTAACCCTAACACCCAACTAACTTAAATATTAATTAAATACATCTAAATAAATATTATTCTTATTAACTAAATTAATCCTATTTAAAACTAAATACTTACCTATAAAATAAACCCTAATATAGCTACAATATAACTAATAATTATATTGTAGCTATTTTAGGATTTATTTTTATTTTACAGGCAAATTTCAATTTATTTTAACTAGGTACAATAGCTATTAAATAGTTATTAACTATTTAATAGCTACCTAGTTAAAATAAAGACAAATTTACCTGTAAAATAAATCCTAACCTAAGTTACAATTACACCTAACACTACATTATCATTAACTAAATTATTCCTATTTAAAACTAAATACTTACCTGTAAAATAAACCCTAAGATAGCTACAATGTAATTAATAATTACATTGTAGCTATTTTAGGATTTATATTTATTTTATAAGTAACTTTGTATTTATTTTAGCTAGTTAGAATTGTTATTAAATAGTTATTAACTATTTAATAACTACCTAGCTAAAAGAAATACAAAATTACCTGTAAAATAAATCCTAACCAAAGTTACAATTAAACCTAACACTACACTATCATTAAATAAATTAGCTACAAATAACTACAATTAAATACAATTAAATAAACTAACTAAAGTACAAAAAATAAAAAAACTAAGTTACAAAAAATAAAAAATAAAAAGTTACAAACATTTAAAAAATATTACAACAATTTTAAGCTACTTACACCTAATCTAAGCCCCCTAATAAAATAACAAAGTAAAAAAAAAATGCCCTACCCTATTCTAAATTACGAAAGTTAACAACTCTATTACCTTACCAGCCCTTAAAAGGGCCTTTTGCGGGGCATGCCCCAAAGTATTCAGCTCTTTTGCCTGTAAAAAAAAAATACAATCCCCCCAACATTAAAACCCACCACCCACATACCCCTACTCTAACCCAAACACCCCTTAAATAAACCTAACACTACCCCCCTGAAGATCATCCTACCTTTAGCCATCTTCAGCCAGCCGACCACCTATGGAACAGAAGAGGACATCCGCAGCGTCCGAAGTCATCATCCAAGGGGCGCTGAAGAAGTCTTCCATCCAATTGAAGTCATCATCCAAGGGGCGCTGAAGAAGTCGTCCATCCGATTGAAGTCATCATCGAAGGGGCGCTGAAGAGGTCTTCCATCCGATTGAAGTCTTCCTCCAGGCGGCATCTTCAATCTTCATCCATCCAGAGTGGAGCGGAGCCATCTTCAGACGAGCCGACGCGGAGCCATCTTCTTCCACCGACTACTTCCCGACGAATGACGGTTCCTTTAAGTGACATCATCCAAGATGGTGTCCCTCGAATTCTGATTGGCTGATAGGATTCTATCAGCCAATCGGAATTAAGGTAGGAAAAATCTGATTGACTGATTGAATCAGCCAATCAGATTGAAGTTCAATCCGATTGGCTGATCCAATCAGCCAATCAGATTGAGCTCGCATTCTATCGGCTTTTCCGATCAGCCAATAGAATGCGAGCTCAATCTGATTGGCTGATTGGAGCAGCCAATCGGATTGAACTTCAATCTGATTGGCTGATTCAATCAGCCAATCAGATTTTTCCTACCTTAATTCCGATAGGCTGATAGAATCCTATTAGCCAATCGGAATTCGAGGGACGCCATCTTGGATGATGTCACTTAAAGGAACCGTCATTCATCGGGAAGTCATCGGTGGAAGAAGATGGCTCCGTGTCGGCTCGTCTGAAAATGGCTCAGCTCCGGATGGATGAAGATTGAAGACGCCGCCTGGATGAAGACTTCAATCGGATGGAAGACCTCTTCAGCGCCCCTTGGATGATGACTTCAATCGGTTGGAAGACTTCTTCAGCGCCCCTTGGATGACGACTTTGGCCGCTGCGGATGTCCTCTTCTGTTCCATCGGTGGTCGGCTGGCTGAAGACAGCTAAAGGTAGGATGATCTTCAGGGGGTAGTGTTAGGTTTATGCCCGCAAAAGGCCCTTTTAAGGGATGGTAAGGTAATAGAGCTGTTAACTTTCGTAATTTGGCATTTTTTTATTTTGGGGGGCTTTGTTATTTTATTAGGGGGCTTAGATTAGGTGTAAGTAGCTTAAAATTGTTGTAATATTTTTTAAATGTTTGTAACTTTTTTTTATTTTTTGTAACTTAGTTTTTTTTTTTTTTTGTACTTTAGTTAGTTTATTTAATTGTATTTAATTGTAGTTATTTGTAGCTAATTTATTTAATGATAGTGTAGTGTTAGGTTTAATTGTAACTTAGGTTAGGATTTATTTTACAGGTAATTTTGTATTTCTTTTAGCTAGGTAGTTATTAAATAGTTAATAACTATTTAATAACTGTTCTAACTAGCTAAAATAAATACAAAGTTACCTGTAAAATAAATATAAATCCTAAAATAGCTACAATGTAATTATTAATTACATTGTAGCTATCTTAGGGTTTAGTTTACAGGTAAGTATTTAGTTTTAAATAGGAATAATTTAGTTAATGATAATGTAGTGTTAGGTGTAATTGTAACTTAGGTTAGGATTTATTTTACAGGTAAATTTGTCTTTATTTTAACTAGGTAGCTATTAAATAGTTAATAACTATTTAATAGCTATTGCACCTAGTTAAAATAAATTGAAATTTGCCTGTAAAATAAAAATAAATCCTAAGATAGCTACAATATAATTATTATTTATATTGTAGCTATATTAGGGTTTATTTTAAAGGTAAGTATTTAGTTTTAAATAGGATTAATTTAGTTAATAAGAGTTATAAAATTTAGATGAATTTAATTAATATTTAAGTTAGGGGGGTGTTAGGGTTAGGGTTAGGCTTAGGTTTAGGGGTTAATAATTTTATTATAGGTGGCGACGGTGTAGGGGGGGCAGGATAGGGGTTAATAAATTTATTATAGGTGGCGACGGTGTAGGGGGGGCAGATTAGGGGTTAATAAGTTTAATATAGGTGGCGGCGGGGTCCAGGAGTGGCGGTTTAGGGGTTAAACAATTTATTTAGTTGCAGCGGGGGCCTGGATCGGCAGGATAGGGGTTAATCAATTTATTATAGGCGGCGGTATAGGGGGCAGGATAGGGGTTACAAGGTATAATGTAGGTGGCGGTGGGCTCCGGGAGAGGCCGTTTAGGGGTTAATACATTTATTATAGTTGCGGCGGGGTCTAGGAGCAGCGGTTTAGGGGTTAATAACTTTATTTAGTTGCGGGGGGCTCCGGGGGCTCCGGTATAGGGGGTAGAACAGTGTAGTTTAGTGTGGGTGCTTAGTGACAGCTTATCAATAAAGCTGGGAAAAATCCGAAGAGCAGCGAGATTGGATGAGTGATAACTATCACAGTCCGCTGCTCATCGCCCCGTACTTGGTGCACGGCTTTTTGACAACTTTATTGATAACTTTGGCGAGCGTATTCAGGTCCGCGGCGGCGATGGTAGGTGAGCTTAGGCGGGCGTATTGGGGCCGGCGATGGCAGGTAAGTAGACATGTTGATAACTAGGCCCCATTGTCTTTAGTGATCTATTTACTGAATATTTAAAAAGAAAACTTGTACCATCAGATTGGTATTTTTCATTTAACACAATAATTGTGTTATATACAGCATATCTTTTTTGCCTATAATATCTATACTATATGGTCAAAAATATATGAAGACCTGATTATCAAACCTATATGAGCTTGTTGTAAATACTATTCTAAGACCATTGGCATTCCTATGGAATCCCCCTTTGTAGTTATAACAGCTGCAACTCTTCAGGTACAGCTTTACACAAGGTTTGGGAGTTTGTGCACATTTTGCCCATTCAGCTAATACATCAGGTATTGATGTTGTCTAAGGCAGTCTTGCTCGCAATCTGTGTTCCAAATCATCCCAAAGGTGTTAAATGAGGTTGAGGTCAGGGCTTTGTGCAGGCCACTTGAATTCCTCCTCACCAAACTTGTCAAATCATGCTATCATAGACCTTGCTTTGTGCACAGTGGCACAGTCATGCTGGAAAAGGAAATAACCTTCTCTAACTGTTGCCACAATATTGGGAGCACCCAATTGTCTTAAATATCTTTGTATCCTGTAGTATTAAGATGACCCTTCACTGGAATTAAGGACCTAGCCTGAACCTTTATTCTCTTGGCACACATCACACACAGGCTCTATAATCAGACTGCCAGATAGTGAAGAATGATTAATCACTCCCAATTTCCACTGCTCCAGTGTTTAATAACAGTATGTTTTTCACCACTCCAACTGACCTTTGGCATTGTGTAAATTGATATGAGGCTTGTGTATAGCTGCTCAGCCAAGGAAACCCATTTTATGTATCTCCTAACATACAATTCTTGTGCTGATGTTGCTTTTAAATGCAGTTTGGAACTCTGTAGTGAGTGATACAACAGATGGAAGGTGCTTTGCACATACTATGTGCATCAACACTCGACGGCCCCACTGTCTGAGTTTGCATGACGTACCAGCAGTTATTTCTCCTAGATGCTTCCACTTCACAATAATAGCACTTACAGTTGACCGGGGCAGCTCTAGTAGGGCTGGAATTTTCCAAACTAACATGTGGCAAAGGTGGCATTCTAAGATATTTCCACATTTAACTCACTGAGTTCTTCAGTATGATACATTTTGTAGCTAAAATTTGTCTGTGAAGATTGCATGGGTATGTGCAGAGATGTACCAATGAGTATGACTGAAACACTATATGTATATAATAATTTTTTTGTAAAATATAAATCTATACCTATTTATCTAAATGAATAAATACAGGAATATATATATACAGGGAGTGCAGAATTATTAGGCAAGTTGTATTTTTGAGGATTAATTTTATTATTGAACAACAACCATGTTCTCAATGAACCCAAAAAACTCATTAATATAAAAGCTGAATAGTTTTGGAAGTAGTTTTTAGTTTGTTTTTAGTTATAGCTATTTTAGGGGGATATCTGTGTGTGCAGGTGACTATTACTGTGCATAATTATTAGGCAACTTAACAAAAAACAAATATATAAGCATTTCAATTATTTATTTTTACCAGTGAAACCAATATAACATCTCAACATTCACAAATATACATTTCTGACATTCAAAAACAAAACAAAAACAAATCAGTGACCAATATAGCCACCTTTCTTTGCAAGGACACTCAAAAGCCTGCCATCCATGGATTCTGTCAGTGTTTTGATCTGTTCACCATCAACATTGCGTGCAGCAGCAACCACAGCCTCACAGACACTGTTCAGAGAGGTGTACTGTTTTCCCTCCTTGTAAATCTCACATTTGATGATGGACCACAGGTTCTCAATGGGGTTCAGATCAGGTGAACAAGGAGGCCATGTCATTAGATTTTCTTCTTTTATACCCTTTCTTGCCAGCCACGCTGTGGAGTACTTGGACGCGTGTGATAGAGCATTGTCCTGCATGAAAATCATGTTTTTTTTGAAGAATGCAGACTTCTTCCTGTACCACTGCTTGAAGAAGGTGTCTTCCAGAAACTGGCAGTAGGACTGGGAGTTGAGCTTGACTCCATCCTCAACCCGAAAAGGCCCCACAAGCTCATCTTTGATGATACCAGCCCAAACCAGTACTCCACCTCTACCTTGCTGCGTCTGAGTCGGACTGGAGCTCTCTGCCCTTTACCAATCCAGCCACGGGCCCATCCATCTGGCCCATAAAGACTCACTCTCATTTCATCAGTCCATAAAACCTTAGAAAAATCAGTCTTGAGATATTTCTTGGCCCAGTCTTGACGTTTCAGCTTGTGTGTCTTGTTCAGTGGTGGTCGTCTTTCAGCCTTTCTTACCTTGGCCATGTCTCTGAGTATTGCACACCTTGTGCTTTTGGGCACTCCAGTGATGTTGCAGCTCTGAAATATGGCCAAACTGGTGGCAAGTGGCATCTTGGCAGCTGCACGCTTGACTTTTCTCAGTTCATGGGCAGTTATTTTGCGCCTTGGTGTTTCCACACGCTTCTTGCGACCCTGTTGACTATTTTGAATGATTGTTCGATGATCACGCTTCAGAAGCTTTGCAATTTTAAGAGTGCTGCATCCCTCTGCAAGATATCTCACTATTTTTGACTTTTCTGAGCCTGTCAAGTCCTTCTTTTGACCCATTTTACCAAAGGAAAGGAAGTTGCCTAATAATTATGCACACCTGATATAGGGTGTTGATGTCATTAGACCACACCCCTTCTCATTACAGAGATGCACATCACCTAATATGCTTAATTGGTAGTAGGCTTTCGAGCCTATACAGCTTGGAGTAAGACAACATGCATAAAGAGGATGATGTGGTCAAAATACTCATTTGCCTAATAATTCTGCACTCCCTGTATATATATATGCAGCTTTGTTGCATTCAGGTGAATTCTTTTGAATGCCTCGCGCTGCCAACATTCCATTGAGGATACGTGCACAACTGCTGACGGCGACGGACATTACAAACACAATTATAGTATATATATATATATATATATATATATAACGGAGGATCCAGCACAGGTATGGAAATTTTTAAGCAAGTTTACCAAGATTATAATCACGTTATGTTCCAAGCACATTGAACTCAGGTGTTGAAACTTATATAAAATTTGTGATATAAATGATATAAAAAGGTTATTAACAAAGAAAGATATGAATTTGCATAGGAACATAACAGATGCTGAAAAACAAACATTAAAAGATCTTTCTAAAAACAAATTGATTGTAATTAAAAATGAGGGTGGCGCTGTTGTCATCCTTGACAGGGAAAATTATATACAAGAAATTATGGCCCAGTTATCAGATGATGGGGTTTACCACATTTTAGATGGTGACCCACTACCTGATATACAAATTGAAATACAAAGTGTAATCAATAAAGCTGTTGAGAATCATGTTATCACTAAGGACCTTGTGGCTTTTCTAGTTAAGAAAAACCCTATCACCCCTGTTTTCTATACATTACCTAAGGTCCATAAGAGCATTAGTGAACCCCCAGGTTGGCCCATTATGGCCAACACAGAGTAAGTATTTTCCAATATAGTTATCTTCTTAGATATAATTTTAAACCCCTTAGCTGCAGTTCAAAAATCTTATTTTAAAGATACTGGCAATTTTCTTGAACAACTTAGTAATATACAAAGTGAAGAATCTGATATTCTTTTTACACTTGATGGTGTTAGTCTATATACAACAATTCCCCATGAAGCAGGTATATCCTCAGTATTGGAATTGGTAAAAAAGTAAACTGATTTTTCTATCCCTAAATGTGAAGTCAATTTATTGAGGTTTGTTGAATATAGTACTATATCTGAATTATTTTCTTTTCCAAGACACTTTTTACCTTCAAAAAAGGGTACGGCCATGAGCTCTAATGTGGCCCCTTCATACGCCAACATCTTTGTCAGCCAATTTGAAAAGAGATATGTATATACTAATGTCACATTTCAAACAAGTTGCATACTTTGGCTTTGTTTTAGAGGGGCACATTTACCACATTACAGGATTTTTGGGATGAATTAAATAGAAGTACTGACAGTTTAAAATTCACTGTAAATTTTTCAGAAAGTCATGTGAGTTATTTAGATACTGGTATATAAAAAAAGGCAGTACTTTTACTACTGATTTGTATAACAAGCCCACTGACCGTAACACTCTTTTACACTATGACCACTATCATCCTAAACGAGTGTTCAATTCCATTCCTAAAAGTCAATTTGTTAGAACACTGAGAAATGTAAAAGACAGAAATCTACAACCAGTAAAATTAGAACAAATGGCTGCTAAGTTTAAAAAGAGGGGACACCCAAATTCATTAATAACAAATTGTAAACAAAAAGTGCTTACTCAAATGGGGGATTTTAGTCCAGTGACACAATTTAATAAAAAAGAAGGGAATCATACATAGTATGTATAGTGATGCAATTTCTAGTATCACTAAAAAGCATTGGTATTTACTAAATAAATATTAAGGAATTAATATTAAGGAATTTCCTAATCCCCCTGTACATGCCTATAAGAGGGTAATAAATCTTAGAGATATGTTGGTCAAGGCTGACATGGGCACAAAGATGGAAGAGAAAATTAACTACTTAACTACCCCCAACAAAGGATCATACCCCTGCCTACATTGTGCCCACTGCAATTCTATAATCAAGGGCAAACATGTAGCACAAGTAAATGATAGAAAAAGGTGAGAAATAAATGGCTTCTACACATGTGATACAGAATATGTAGTGTATCTATTAAAATGTCCATGTTGGTGGGGCTATGTTGGGGAGACAATAAATCCCATCAAGGATAGAATTAGTGCCCATAAATCGTCTAAAAGGAGTGAAGACAAATCCCTCCCAGTATCTGCCCATGTTATTGAGGCAGGCCATATAGTGAGCCAATTAAGGTTTCAAGTTATAGACCATATCCCAAAGTTAAGGAGAGGTGGGGATAGGGAATTATTATTAAAGATAAGAGAAGTATGGTGGATACAAAATTTAAAGACATTACATCCATTGGGATTAACCAGGGATTATGGTCTACATTTGTTTTTATGAGTATTTTTTTAGATTTAAAGTATCTTTGCATTTATATATTAGTTTTTAATTGTCTCATATTCAGTATTCTTTAGATTTGATATATAGTTTGCATAATCTAACTATCATTCTATGAATGCCCTATAATTAACTAGCAAAAAAAGTGAAAAGGAAAAAAGTATTTTTAAAACCAATGATAATTGTATATAACCACTAGGTGGCGATAGATAAATATGAAATGTGTATATTGTAATAGATGAACAGGTGAAACAATTAAGTGTTACACAGGTGCTATATAAGGAATTGAATGATAGTATTCTATAGCATGACTAAGGGTCAGATGGACCTGAAACGTTGCTGTTTTCTGTCTTCATCTCACTGTAAATAAATATATATATAAAATGTATGTGTGTGTGTAAATGTAAATACTTGGGTACAAATGTGTTCATATGTGTATATATGAATGTATATAAATATTTATACATATGAATACATATAAATATATATATATATATATATATATATATATATTTACACATGTGTATGCAGATACAGTATGTAGCCCTTTCTAAAATTAGAAAGGTCCCTTCCAAAACCTGGGTCCCTAAAACAGCCACACAATGCAAGCTCTCAATCCTACAAACTGGGAACAAGTGAAGGGTGCACAGGCTTCTAGGGTGATTACATAAGCCTGTGAACCCTTCACTTGTTCCCAGTTTGTTGGCTTGAAAGCTTGCATTGTGTGGCTGTTTTAGGGACCTAGGTTTTGGAAGGGACCTTTCTAATGGTTACATGGGCATGCAGTAACTTACCCTTCCATTTTTGTTTTTAATCTTAGCTGAGAGCTTGTGAGTATATATATATATATATATATATATATATATATATATATATATATATATATATATATATATATATATATATATATATACATACCTGTATATACCTGTGTGTGTATATATATATATATATATATATATATTATAATTTCTTTTTCTTTTTCGTTCAGGCACATACCCACTTCAAACTTCAGATCACTCTCCTGACCTGGTTTTCAACCCCCCTTCCCATTTAGGTACATTCTCCCATCATACTTTAACTACAAGAAGCGGTCCATTCAAACAGAATCCAAGATTCCTCAAAGGTGGAAGTCACTGTCACAGCTCTGATATCACTGTGTTGATTTGGCTCCCAGATTCGTCCTGCTGCTGTATTCTTGTGCCGTCCCACTCTGATGATGTCAGGGGGGCTATTTACTCTCGGCGGCTCGAATCCTCAATGCCCATTTGTTGGACTCTGCTCTGTTGTTTGGGAGTTCTGCTACTAGTCGTGAGTATCCTATTCTGCCTGCACTTGTTACCTGACCTCTGCCTGCCTGACAATTCTTGTGGATAACCCTATACTACCTGCTCTAAATTACCAGACCTCTGCCTGACTGACAATTGTTGTGGATAACCCTATACTACCTGCTCTAAGTTACCAGACCTCTGCCTGCCTGAAAATTCTTGTGGATAACCCTATACTGCCTGCTCTAAGTTATCAAACCTCTGCCTGCCTGACAATTCTTGTGGATAACCCTATACTGCCTGCACTAAGTTACCAGACCTCTGCCTGCCTGATAAATCTTGTGGATAACCCTATACTGCCTGCTCTAAGTTACCAGACCTCTGCTTGCCTGACAATTCTTGTGGATAACCCTATACTGCCTGCTCTAAGTTACCAGACCTCTGCTTGCCGGACAATTCTTGTTTATAACCCTATATTGCCTAATCTAAGTAACCAGAACTCTGCCTGCCTGACAATTCTTGTGGATAACCCTATACTGCCTGCTCTAAATTACCAGACCTCTGCCTGACTGACAATTCTTGTGGATAACCCTATACTACCTGCTCTAAGTTACCAGACCTCTGCCCGCCTGACAATTCTTGTGGATAACTCTATACTACCTGCTCTAAGTTACCAGACCTCTGCCTGCCTGACAATTCTTGTGGTTAACCCTATACTGCCTGCACTAAGTTACCAGACCTCTGCTTGCCTGACAATTCTTGTGTATAACCCTATA